>NC_037673.1:134730327-134824906 GCF_003255815.1 Theropithecus gelada | reverse complement strand
TTTTTTTTTTTTTTTTGAGACGGAGTCTCACTGTGTCTCCCAGGCTGGAGTGCAGTGGCGCGATCTCGGCTCACTGCAAGCTCCGCCTCCCAGGTTCACGCCATTCTCCTGCCTCAGCCTCCGAGTAGCTGGGACTACAGGCGCCCGCCACCACGCCCGGCTAGTTTTTTGTATTTTTAGTAGAGACGGGGTTTCACCATGTTAGCCAGGATGGTCTCGATCTCCTGACCTCGTGATCCACCCGCCTCGGCCTCCCAAAGTGCTGGGATTACAGGCTTGAGCCACCGCGCCCGGCCTTGTGTGCTGTAATTTCTTAAGCTGGGTCATGGGCATCCAAGTCCCTCTTATGCTATTCTCCATTAATTTTTTTGCATTGCTTCAACAAAGATTTATGAATACCTACTATGTGTCAGACATTGTGCTAAGGAAAAGCATTGAGTAAAAAAGTAAAATTCCTGCCTTCGTAGAGCTTAAATAGCTTACATTCTAGTAGGGTTAAGTAACAGATTAAAAAAAAATAATTTTATATATATATATATACACACACACACACACTACAGAAAAAATAAAGCAGTGAAAGTGGGACTGGGAGTGCTGGAGCAGGAGTTGTTATTCTAAACAGGGTAGTCAGGAGAGGTCTTTTTTTTTTTGAGATGGAGTCTAACACTGTTGCCCAGGCTGGAGCGCAGTGGTGCCATCTCAGCTCACTGCAACCTCTGCCTCCTGGGTTCAAGCAATTCTCCTGTCTCAGCCTCCTGAGTAGCTGGGACTACAGGCGCCCGCCACCACGCCTGGCTAATTTTTGTATTTTTAGTAGAGACAAGGGTTTCACCATATTGGCCAGGCTGGTCTTGAACTCCTAACCTTGTGATCTGCCCACCTCGGCCTCCCAAAGTGTTGGGATTACAGGCATGAGCCACTGCGCCCAGCCTGTTTTTTGTTTTTAAATAAAGAGACAGAGTCTGTTGCCCAGGCTGGAGTGTAGTGGGGCGATCATAGGTCACGATAGCTTCAAAACTCCTGGGCTCAAGTGATCCTCCCACTTCAGCCTCCTGAGTGGCTGTGACTGCAGACACACACCCAACATCCCTAGCTCAAGGAAAGGTGTTATGGGTAAGGTGACATGTTACCTTTATATTCTCATTCTATCTAAACACCAATGTTGCATGGGCACAGTGACTCACACCTGTAATCTCAGCATTTTGGGAAGCCGAGGCAGGCGGATCACCTGAGGTTGGGAGTTCAAGACCAGCCTGGCCAACATGGCGAAACCCCGTTTCTACTAAAAATACAAAAATTAGCTTGGTGTGGTGACGTGTGCCTGTAATCCCCAGATACTCGGGAGGCTGAGGCAGGAGAATCACTTGAACTCGGGAGGCAGAGGTTGCAGTGAGGCAAGATCACGCCACTGCACTGCAGCCTGGGCAACAGAGCGGGACTCCATCTTGATAAATAAACAAACAAAAACCAATGTTGATTATACTTTGTATTAAAACTTTATGGTTGGCTGGGTGCAGTGGCTCACTCCTGTAATTCCAGCGCTTTGGGAGGTAGAGGCAGGCAGATCACCTGAAGTCAGGAGTTCAAGACCAGCCTGGCCAAAATGGTGAAACCGCGTCTCTACCAAAAAATACAAAAATTATCTCGGTGTGGTGGCGCATGCCTGTAATCCCAGCTACATGGGAGGCTGAGGCAGGAGAATCACTTGAACCCAGGAGATGAAGGATGCAGTGAGCCAAGATCACACCATTGCACTTTAGCTTTGGCGACAGAGTAAGACCCTGTCTCAAAAAAAAAAAAAAAAAAAAAAAACAGCCAGCCAGGGTGGCTCACATCTGTAATCCCAGCACTTTAGGAGGTCGAGGCAGGTGGATCATGAGGTCAGGAGTTCAAGACCAGCCTGGTCAAGATGGTGAAACCCCGTCTCTATTAAAAAACTACAAAAATGAGCCGGGCACAGTGGCAGGTGCCTATAATTCCAGCTACCTGAGAGGCTGAGGCAGGAGAACTGCTTGAACCCAGACGGTGGAGGTTGCAGTGAGCCAGTATCATGCCACTGCACTCCAGCGTGGGTGACAGACTGAGACTCTATCAAAAAAAAAAAAAAAAAGAAAAGAAAGAAGCTGGGTGCGGTGGCTCACGCCTGTAATTCCAGCACTTTGGGAGGCTGAGATGGGTGGATCATGAGGTCAGGAGATCGAGACCACCCTGGCTAACAAGGTCCCCATTTCTACTAAAAATACAAAAAATTAGCCCGGTGTGGTGGCGGGCGCCTATAGTCTCAGCTACACGGGAGGCTGAGGCAGGAGAATGGCATGAACCCGGGAGGTGGAGGTTGCAGTGAGCCGAGATCGCACCACTGCACTGCAGCCTGGGCGACAAGGCAAGACTCCGTCTCAAAAAAAAAAAAAGAAATAAAGAAAAGAAAAGAAAGGAAAAGGCACATCAGACTCAGAGATGAAAGTGATTGAATCTACCAGCAATTAAGAAAAACCTCTTCTGGCTGGGCGCGGTGGCTCACGCCTGTAATCCCAGCACTTTGGGAGGCCGAGGCAGGTGGATCACAAGGTCAAGCAATCAAGACCATCCTGGCTAACACAGTGAAACCCCATCTCTACTAAAAATACAAAAAAATAGCCAGGCATGGTGGCAGACGCCTGTAGTCCCAGCTACTTGGGAGGCTGAGGCAGGAGAATGGCGTGAACCTGGGAGGCGGAGGTTGCAGTGAGCCGAGATCATGCCACTGCACTCCAGCCTGGGCAACAGAGAGAGACTCTGTCTTAAAAACAAAAAAGAAAGAAAGAAAGAAAAACCTCTTCAATCTGATCTATCAACAACCAAAGAAAATACACTTGAGCCACAGGCATGCCAGAAAAAAAGAGGCCACAGTGAAAGCCTAGAGAACTTTGCTTCCTTATTCTTTTTTTTTTTTTGAGACGGTGTCTCGCTCTGTCACCCAGGCTGGAGTGCGGTGGCGCGATCTCAGTTCACTGCAACCTCTGCCTCCCAGGTTCTAGCGATTCTCCTGTCTCAGCCTCCCGAGTAGCTAGGACTACAGGTGTGTGCCACCAGGCCCGGCTAATTTTTTGTATTTTTAGTAGAGATGGGGTATCAACATATTAGCCAGGATGATCTCGATCACCTGACCTCGTGATCCACCCACCTTGGCCTCCCAAAGTGCTGGAATTACAGGCATGAGCCACCGTGCCCGGTTCTCTTTGTTCTTTTTATACAACTAAACTATCTATATGTATTAATGATGAAATTCTGCCTTAAAATTCCAATCCATTTCAAGAGCAGAGGAAACCTAATCTGATTGTTCAGCTCTGCCCTACAAGGGGATACAGTTCTTAGGGACATGAAATGTAATCCCTAGCAGAGCTCTAAGAAATTGAGTCTGCATAGAAATCTGCTATGAGAAGCAGCTTCGGCGCAACATTTATTCTCAAAAACATGCTTAGAACACACTGCCATAGTGCCTTTCCCACCTTTTGGGGAGGTCTGTCTAGTTAGTTACTAACACTAGTAATACTGTAACTCTGAAGGGGAGAGAAATGAGGACTGTCACAACAGAAATGATTACGTTAAGCAGTGGCTCACACCTGTATTCCCAGTACTTTGTGAGGCTGAGGTGAGAGGATATGTTGAGCCCAGTAGTTTGAGACCAGCCTGGGCAACACAGACCCCATTCTATTAAAAAGAAGAAAAACTTGTTTTTTTTTTTTTTTGTTTTGCTGTCACCCAAGTTGGAGTGCAGTGGCATGATTTCGGCTCACTGCAACCTCCGCCTCCCAGTTCAAACAATTCTCCTGCCTCAGTTTCCTGAGTAGCTGGGACTACAGGCACGACCCATCATGCCCAGCTAATTTTTGTAAAAAAGAAGAAAAACTTTACAAAACAATTAAATGAGTCCTAAAATGACTCCATATCCCCAAACTTCTTCCCTGCATCATTTCTCCTCCACAATTAGACCTTCGGAGAATACCCTCAGAAAGGAGAATGTGCTTTCTGTGTAATGTATATGAGTATGCAATGAGAAGACAGAGTGGGGTAGGAGGAGGAGTTATTTACCTGCAGTTTATCCTCATGATTTGTATGAGTGTTAGAGAGATGCCTGAATTCCTGAGTCAGGCGGAAACAGTGCTTTACATGTTCTGGAGATACAAAGTCTTCTGCTACTTTTATGCAACTGTATAGATTGTGAACCTGCGAGGGGCAAAGTGCAGAGGGTAAATATCAGACATTAGAGATTCAATAATATATGGAAAACGTCCATGATATAGTTAAAAAAACCCTTAAGAAATACGTATAATATTTCTATTTTTATAACAACACAGAAAAGCTGTAAGTGCAAATGTATAAATAAAAACAATGGCCAGGTGCAATGGCTCATGCCTGTAATCCCAGCACTTTGGGAGGCCGAGGCAGGTTGATTGCTTGAGCTTAGGAGTTCAAGACCAGCCTAGGCAACATGGTGAAACCCAGTCTCTACCACAAAAAAAAAAAAAAAAAGGAAAAAAAAAATACATAAAAACATTAGTATTTGCACAGAAAATGCTCTGGAAAAATATACACCAACTGTTAACAGTAGGCTACCTCTGAGGAAAGCAACTAAATTGGGAAAGTAGGATAAGGGGATTGATAAGAAGAGTATGCTACAAGTAGCTGAGCTAGGACTTGTCACTTTTTCTTTAATAGCTTGCATTGTTTTAAATTTTTTTTTTTTTTTGAGACCGAGTTTTGCTCTTGTTGCCCAGGCTGGAGTGCAATGGCGCGATCTTGGCTCACTGCAACCTCCACCTCCTGGGTTCAAGTGATTCTCCTGCCTCAGCCTCCTGAGTAGCTGGGATTATAGGCATGTGCCACCACGCCTGGCTAATTTTGTATTTTTAGTAGAGATGGGGTTTCACCATGTTGGTCAGGCTGGTCTTGAACTCCCGACCTCAGGTGATCTGCCTGCCTCGGCCTCCCAAAGTGCTGGGATTACGGGCGTGAGCCACTGTGCCCAGCCCTGTTTAAAAATTTTTAAATGAGCCTTAACGTTACAAGGAAGAAAATAAAAGCATAAAATAAATTGCAGCATAAGAGAAATCAGTCTGATCTAGCTACTTAAATCTCTTGGTAGATTAGCAAGAAAGACAGAAATAAGAAGCCCATGGAACTGTCCAGCCCAGCCCCCAAGCAGGAACCCACCTGGTGTGGGGCTCCAGCAGGTATGAAAACAGCATCACCTAGGAACTGCACGATAGCCCAGCCTTGCACACCATACTCCTCGTAGAGTCGCTTACGGAGGGTCTGGTCCAGGTACCAACTTTGGTCATGAATTGGGTCATGATCAGGGGGGTTCTCTTGGCCTTGTTCTTCTCCAACCTGAAGCCACAATCAAATCCAAAGATGGGAAAATTAAACATTATTGACAGTATAAATCCAACTTGCTGTAGCAATGTCCTAAGATGGGGTGGGGATGGCAAAACTTTATTCTAGTCAACATCCTCTAGGTATGGATTCAGGCCTTTGGGCTTTGCCACCAGAGATACCATGGCCAATACGTCTTTAATGTCAAGGGACTCTACATGAGAAACCCTAGATAGGGTGTCTCAGCATCCAGACCCTTGATATGTGAGCTGGGAGCACAGCCCACCCAGGCACATACCTTTCGGAGCAGCTCCCGGATCTTCTCTGCATCCTTGGCTGCATAGATGTGCCATAAAGCACCTGGCTTCTCTTTTCCATCATGAATCCTCTGCTTTGTCACCTCATCAGCATCTCCCTCATCAATTGTCTTGAGTACCTCTGAAAAGGGCAAAATGACATTTTCAATGTAGTCAGCCATTTCAGTACCACTGAGTGAAACGAAATGTCCAGTTCAAACAAACTGAGTTTTTACTCTTCTCCATCTCTGGAATAATGTAATGCAGAATCAAAGAACCAAAATTCATACCAGTCTAAGCTCCCTACACACAGAACAACATTAAACCTTCCTTACTTATTAGAGATTCAGCATTTTTGGAGGTATAATTTCCCCTTAACACGTACTTTTTGCTTAAACTGTGTAGTCATATCTTATGTTTAACTTGCAGGTTATTTTCCGCTACAAGTATATGGAGTCTATATATGTTCTCAAGACCCCTTCAAACACTAGGATTCTGAATTGAAGTCCACAGAGCATAAAGCATCACTGGCAAGTGAAGAGGGTTGGCTTCTAATGCTTGTCTATTATAATGACCTAAAAAACACCATCATGAATGTTGCAGGTGTGCAGAATCCAAGGCAAATGTAGGCTGGGCATGGTGGCTCATGTCTATAATCCCAGCACTTTGAGAGGCTGAGGTGGGCGGATCACCTGAGGTTGGGAGTTCGAGTCCAGCCTGGCCAACATGGTGAAACCCCGTCTCTACTAAAAATACAAAAATTAGCCGAGTGTGGTGGCACATGCCTGTAATCCCAGCTACTTGGGAGGCTGAGGCCTGAGAATTGCTTGAACCCAGGAGGCGGAGGTTGCAAAAAAAAGAAAAGAAAAGAAGAGAAAAAAAAAAGCAAATGTAAAGCCAGGCACAGTGGCCTTGCCTGTAGGCCCAGTTACTTGGGAGGCTGAGGTGGGAGGAATGCTGGAGCCCAGGAGTTTGAAGCCAGTCTGAGCAACATAGTGAGACTCTATCTCAAAAAAAAAAAAAAAAAAAGAAACTATCCCTGAACCTTGAGATTTTGAGTTACTTATTTTCTTTTAAAAAAGTATCCCTTTTTTCGAAATTTCCATAATGAACATGTATTAATTTTAACACTAAGATGGCAGGAATTATAAATGCAGCAAAATATCACTTTTGTGCTTCATTTTCATGAAGGTCCTGGCTTTATCATCTGTCACTCCACAGCTGACCTTCATTTCTCTTTGTGAGGCTACAAAGTAGAAAAGGGTAGCATTTCTAGAAAGAGACTCTAGTCAAAGATATGCAAAGTGGTATTCTTCTCTACTAGAACCTCCCCCTTTACCTAGCAACATCCACTGGGCCACTTCCCATTAGGCCTGGAAGAAACAAGAAAAAGCCACTAGGGGAATAAGAAAAGAAAAAAGAAGCCAGGTGCAGTGGCTGACGCCTGTAATCCCAGCACTTTAGGCAGGCAGATAACCTGAGGTCAGGAGTTTGAGACCAGCCTGGCCAACATGGCAAAACCCATCCATACTAAAAATACAAAAATTAGCCGGGTGTGGTGGCAGGCGCTTGTAATCCCAGGAGGCTGACGCAGGAGAACTGCTTGAACCCGGGAGGCAGTGGAGGTTGCAGTGAGCCAAGATTGCGCCATTGCACTCTAGCCTGGGGGATAGAGTGAGGCGAGACTCAGCCTCCAAAAAAAAAAAAAAGAAAAAAGAAAAAGGAAAAAGGAAAAGCCACTGGCCCTAAGAATGAAAACACCCAACACTGTATTCCCAAGACAAAGCCTCACTATCCTGAAGCAGCAGATTCTAGAAAGCATACCTTCATCATGAGCACCCTCCCCGATGGGAATCCCAACATACACCATCACATTAACAGCATCAGACACATCTAAATGAAGATTTGTTGTACCAACTCTTCTATCTTCTGCTGTTATCAACCCTGAAGGAGAAAGAAAAATATGCAAGGTGAAGGGCCAATATTTGGAAGAATCCACATCAACGCTACATCTGAAAACATGCTCAAGGGTGTTCTTAAATGAGTAAAATTAGGAGAGTGAAGTCTATTTGTTTATGAAGAAATCACTTTCATCTTTTTTATACTGTTTTAATACTGATTTCTCATTGACGCTGGCCACAGAACAAATCTACCTCCAAAAAACGATCTCTCCATGAAAAACAAAACAGATACGGGCATTAGGCATATTCAGATAAAGCTGAGCTTTCACTGTGATTTAGGTCATCACTGGCCTTCACAAAGCACTGGCTGGGTAGCATGGCACCCAGACCTCTTCATTATTATTTTGTCAAGTCTCTTAGACTCAAGAATATGGCTCCTTAGGTAGAGTTTTTTGACATGAAACTTCCTCACTACTGGAGACATGTAAGTTTATGGTTTGGGCACACATGGATGTTATGAAAACCAGTATGACAAAAGCAAACATATTCAAGACTATCTTGGATACTATTCACTTCTCTAGCACTTGCCTGCAATCATCTCTATACCTGACATTGACCACAGATCTCCCTCTATAGTTGAAATAAGAACAACAGTCCCCCAAAAGAGCAATTTTAGCCTCTCCCTCATACCATAGGCGTTGTACATCTTGGGACCCAGATCAGGCCTTACAAAGTAGCTAGGTAGCCTAGAGGCCAGATTGAGCCTGCCATCTCGTTTGGTATATTCTGGCAGAGGAAGGTTCTCCATCAGATCTTCAAACCTATAAAAGTGCAGGAAAGATGACTTAGCTTGTTATAGGGGAAGAAAGCCAATAGACAAAGTTCACTTTTCTGTGACTACTCTGTGATGGCTTCTGAAGATGACACCACCACAGGTCACTAACCTGGTTGGCATCATGTCTCGAAAATCTTCCCCAGGAGGCCAGTCCTTGAGTTTGAGCACCATTGGCTGCCCATCTTCTGACCGTAGTCGTTCTGGAAGACAGAGAGTACTCCCACAAACATCTGCTGGTTTGGCTGGTGTCCGATTTTCAACAGTGACTAAGTTTTAGGAGACTAACCTCTTTTTTTTTTTTTTGAGACAGTCTTGCTCTGTCACCCGGGCTGGAGTACAGTGGCACGATCTTGGCTCACTGCAACCTCCGCCTCCCGGTTTCAAGCGATTCTCCCTGCCTCAGCCTCCTGAGTAGCTGGGATTACAGGCGACCACCACCACGCCCAGTTAATTTTTGTATTTTTAGTAGAGACGGGGTTTTGCCATGTTGGCCAGGCTGGTCTCGAACTCCTGACCTCAGATGATCCGCCTGCCTTGGCCTCCCAAAGTGCTGGGATTACAGGCATAAGGCACTGTGCCCGGCCTAGGAGACTAACCTTTTATTTCAGACTTGTAAACCCCTATAATGGACTAGGTGGGCTTTGTTTTCCTCACTCACTACTTCAGTGTGTGTCTTATTTTTCCATCTTACAGGGATTCTATCCCCCTTTCTCAGAGTAAAGTGCTCTGCACAGCTCATGGAATCACATGATTAAGTCCAGGCATGCTCTGAGAGTCATGCGATTGCCATGTAAGCTACAGAGTTGGTACCAGGGCAGAATGTTCCCCTACCAAGTGGGTATAATTTGGATTTATTTATTTATTTATTTATTTATGAGACAGAGTCTCACTCCATCACCCAGGCTGGAGTGCAGTGGTGCCACCTTGGCTCATTGCAACCTCTGCCTCCTGGGTTCAAGTGATTCTCCGGCCTCAGCTTCCTGAGTAGCTGGGTTTATAGGCACACACCATGCCTGGCTAATTTTTGTATTTTTAGTAGAGACGGGGTTTCGCTAAGTTGGCCAGGCTGGTCTTGAACTCCTGATCCCAAGTGATCCACGCCTCAGCCTCCAAAAGGACTGAAATTAAAGGAGCGAGTGACCATGCCCGGCTGTCTGTTTTTAATTTAATTTAATTTTATTTTATTTTTTGAGACGGAGTCTTGCTCTGTCGCCCAGGCTGGAGTGCAGTGGCTGGATCTCAGCTCACTGCAAGCTCTGCCTCCCGGGTTCACGCCATTCTCCTGCCTCAGCCTCCCAAGTAGCTGGGACTACAGGCGCCCGTCACCTTGCCCGGCTAGTTTTTTGTATTTTTTAGTAGAGATGGGGTTTCACCGTGTCAGCCAGGATGGTCTCGATCTCCTGACCTCGTGATCCACCCGTCTCGGCCTCCCAAAGTGCTGGGATTACAGGCTTGAGCCACCGCGCCCGGCCTGTTTTTAATTTTTAATTAATTTTTTCAAGTCCCTATTATGCCCCAGAATATAATTTATTATTCAAGGGCAGAGCTGGGCATATAGATGCTTATTTTCCAGTCTGCTATTACTGAACTAGATATGAAAGCTACTTACTGCATATGATCTCAAAACCATCCCAGAAATCCCGAACTTTCACATCGGAAATTATAGCACAGTTCCTGCAGTTCACCAAGTCTACATCCTGGTCTCCAAATTCCTGGCTAAAGGCTTCTGGCTTCCAGAGCTCAGACTTGAGCTTTTTATGTACCCCCGAAACCAGCACTGGCTGTGGAAACAAAAATATCCCAATCAGAGCAATCCAGGAAAAACTTCCAGCTTTAGGGCTGAGACAGAATAGGAGGGTTTCCTGAGGAGGGCCTCCTCTTCTCCAGGAAGCTCTACTGTTCTTTCCCAGTTGTATAATCCATGGATTTCCACATGTCAACTAAAGTGAAAGGAAATGCTTCTACTCCATCGTTATGCTTAGTTCTCACCCTGGGGAAATCACTTTTGTTGCCCTAATACCTACCACTGTTTTGAGGTGAGAGGACAAAAAGCTGACAAGTGCAACTTTGTACTTTGTGAACACTGCCTCATATTGAAAATGACAATGCCATGAGCTCCCCTTCCTCAAGCACCTGCTCAAGTTTTTAAAGTTGGGAGTGTTATCACACTATTAAAAAACTTGTGTGGCCTTAAAACATTTACCTAGAAAAGTACTACCTACCTCCAACCCCTCCTCTGCCCCATCTTAAAATCACACTTCTCTAAAGGTGTCATCAATGCCAGATCACCACCTAACAGACATTTCGACTGCCTTTTTAAGAACACAGAACCATACAGCTTAGAAACAAGAGGATGCAAAGTGCGTTTTTAGTAATCTCCTTGCTTTTATTTATTTATTATTTATTTTTGAGGTGGAATCTTGCTCTGTCGTCCAGGCTGGAATGTAGTGGCATGATCTTGGCTCACTGCACCCTCTGCCTCCCAGGTAAAGTGATTCTCCTGCCTCACCCTCCCAAGCAGCTGGGATTACAGGCGCCCACCACCATGCCCAGCTAGTTCTTTATATTTTTAGTAGAGACAGGATTTCACTATGTTGGCCAAGCTAGTCTTAAACTCCTGACCTCAGATGATGTGCCTGCCTTGGCCTCCCAAAGTGCTGAGATTACAGGCTTGAGCCACTGTGCCTGACCATCTCCTTGCTTTTAAAAACCCAAAACAACTCGAAGTTGCAAGGCTATTACAATAACCTAACTATGTCTAAATCTCCCTGGCAAAAAGAGAGACCTGGAATTGTCTAGGTGGCTGTGGTAGGCAGGCAGATAGTTGGCCCTTGGAACGACTTATTCTTGCTTACCTGACCTTGCTTCCAACACTCCCGGAAGATCTTCCAGTTGTTTTTGTTGCTGGGGTCATGGAGACACAGAAGCCTCCCATCACAAAGCCAGGAGTGAGAAGTATGGGGATCTAGCACATTTAACCCCATCACCATCTCCTTCACTTCCTTCTGGGTATCAGTCAAGTTGCAGGCCCGCTTTGAAGCATCTGAGGTTTTCTTATTTTCTACCACTGAAGCAATGATGTGGTCAAGAAAGTTGGGTAGGCTGGCCTTGCTCTTCACTCCCTGTCAGACACAAATCCATCAGGTAACGGCATTCAAAAAACTGTCTCACAATTGTATTCACAAGGAGTTCTGACCTATCTGATTAAATTCTACAAAAGTTATTAAAATGTCTTTTACAACTGGAAGGGGGATAATAAGTCAACACCTTAAATTCTTTTATCCTTCATATTTTACCTTAACATTTAGGAAAGAAAAGTATAACAGATCCCTTCTGCCTCGAGAGATCTGAGACCTAAGAAATACCTTTGGCATCAGCCATTCAGTATACAAAGCACATATGCATGCAGACTACAGGGATCATCAAATGCTGTAACTGAGTAGAATAAGGTCACTTAGTTTGAGGGTTCTAAATTTTTCCTAACCAGCATGCCCAAGGGATACAATACTTCAATTCAGTAACTGAAGTGACTTATCAAGGCAGTGGTTTTCTACCAGGGAGTACCTCAATGATGGGTGTAGCAGAGTGTCCAAGAGTAACTGTACATTCTGAAAGCAGTCTCCTACTCTCCATTTTTTCCTCACTACTATCCCACTGAGAATCACTCACCTGTTTCAGTTGATGGGAAAGCTCAGGCCCAGAGATGAAAGTGACATACCTAAGGTCACAGAACTGAAGGTGGGGAAGCTTTTATAAACTGGATAATCCTATGCTTACAGTATTACTAATCCCTATCTCTATAAAGTATGTATAATTATGTAACATCATGGGAGAATTAGAAAAAGAACTGGTGGTATAATGAGCAAGTATACATGAAACAGTACCCAAAGTAATTGTTTTGTTTGCTTTTAAAAAGTTACTTATCCAGGCCAGGCATGGTGGCTCACGCCTGTTAATCCCAGCACTTTGGGAGGCCAAGGCGGGTGGATTACCTGAGGTCAGGAGTTCAAGACCAGCCTGGCCAACATGATGAAACCCTATCTCTACTAAAAATACAAAAATTAGCCCGGTGTGGTGGCACATGCCTGTAGTCCTAGCTACTCGCTTGGGAGGGAGGCTAAGGCAGGAGAATTGCTTGAACCTGAGAGGCAGAGGTTGCAGTGAGCTGAGATCATGCCACAGCACTCCAGCTTGGGCAACAGAGTGAGACTGTGTCTCAAAAAAACAAAACAAAACAAAAAACAGTTACTTATCCAAAAGAGAAACAAATAACCCAAATTGTATAGAGGGCTCAGTCACCCACAATTCATCACGTTTCAGGCATTAGTCATAAAACAAAATAAGAAACATGTTTATGTATTCACTTGAAATGATCTGCAGGACATATAAACTAAAAATCAGAAAAGCAAGGTGTAGAACATTTGCATGAAAGGGGAAAAACATACATACGAATTATCATATCTCGAGAAACACTGGAGACTTCTAGAAAGGGAAACAGGTGGCTGGGAGGCAAGGGTGCAAAGGAAACTTTTCACTCGAAACCTTTTTTATTTTATTTATTTATTTATTTTTTTGAGATGGATCTCCCTCTGTCGCCTAGGCTGGAGTGCAGTGGTGCGATCTTGGCTCACTGCAACTTCCACCTCCCAGGTTCAGGCGATTCTCTTGCCTCAGCCTCCCGAGTAGCTGGGATTACAAGCATGTGCAATCATGCCTGGCTAATTTTTGTAGTTTTTCAGTAGAGACAGGATTTCACCACATTGGTCAGGTTAGTCTTGAACTCCTGACCTCAAGTGATCTGTCCACCTCAGCCTCCCAAAGTGCTGGGATTATAGGTGTGAGACACCGTGCCCAGCCTCTTTTCTATCTTTCAGATATTGTACCTTGTTAATTAATTCATTCAATAAATGCTTACTAAACATGACTGGATCAAACACCATGGCACTGGGGATATACTACAGAATAGTCAAAAATGCCTTTAGGAGAGGCAAGAGACAGAAAATCAAACATGTAATAGGTCAGATGATAATGAGTGCTATAAAAAAACAAAGAAGTGAAAATAGGTATGTGTAGAAGGGTGATATATGAAGAAAGGGTTACTGAGGGTAACATTTCAGGAGTTAGGTGAGGGAGCTGATGATGAAGCAAGTGAGGTGGTTACATGGGAAAGAAATTCTAGGTGGAGGAAATAACAAGAGCAAAGGCCCTGAAGAGGGAGCATGCCTGGCCATGTTCAAAGAAGGTGGGTGTGGCTGGAGTGGAGTGAACAGGACAGAGAGTGGTAGTTGAAGTCAGAAAGGTGAGAGGAAGATGAACAGATAGGGCTATGGCCTCAGAGTCCAGGTGCGTGACTCTACTCATGTGTAAGCACTATAAGGACTCTGTTCATCTTATGAGAGAAAAAGGAAGCCCTTGAAGGATTTCAGGCAGAGGTGATATGATCTGACTTATATTTTATTATTTTTCTCCATTTCATTTCTTTTTAAATTTTTATTTCTTAATAAAAAGTCTCCCATGGGATGACTTATATTTTAAAAGAACCATTCTAGCTACTGTGTTGAAAATACACTGTAGATTGTAAAGGGCAGAAACAAGGGGACCTATAAGGAATTTATTGCAAAAACTTAGGCAAGATGTTGGCTCAGAACAGAGAGGAAGCAATAGAGCTGATGAAAAATGAGTGGATTCTGAATATAGTTTAAAGATCAAATTTGAAAGGATTTGCTAACAAATTAGATATGAAAGGTAAGACAGGCGAGTCCCAAATGATTCTAAGATTTCTGGTGCAAGCAATCAGAAGGACAGAGATGTCACCAACCAGTAGGGGAAAACTAAGGAGAAGCAGGCTTATGGTCAGAAGATCAGGAGTTCAGGCTTAGATGCATTAAAGGTTTGAGACATCTATTAGATATCCAAGAATACAATAAAAATGTACTGTCCAGGTTAAAAAAAAAATTAATGCCTGTTATTATCAAGAAAAACAAGTAATCAGTGTAATTTTTTTTTTTTTTTTGAGACAGAGTCTCGCTCTGTCGCCCAGGCTGTGGCGCGATCTCGGCTCACTGCAAGCTCCACCTCCCGGGTTCACGCCATTCTCCCGCCTCAGCCTCCGAGTAGCTGGGACTACAGGCGCCCGCCACCACGCCCGGCTAGTTTTTTGTATTTTTAGTAGAGATGGGGTTTCACCATGTTAGCCAGGATGGTCTCGATCTCCTGACCTCGTGATCCACCCGCCTCGGCCTCCCAAAGTGCTGGGATTACAGGCTTGAGCCACCGCGCCCGGCCCTAATCAGTGTATTAATTTTTCTGCTGATGACTGAAAAATTTCAAAATCTCAATTTTTACAGACTTCCTAACATGGTACAAAAAGTTCACTACTTAAAAAGATCTCAAACATTCCCAAAACTTTAAAGAGAGACCTTGTCAACTTGAAAATGTAGAGACCACAAATCACCCATGTACCCTCTAACCCAATTATCTGATCTCTGATGGTTCTTTCATGGAAAAGCTGCAAAGGCTAGAGTTGCAGAGCGGACACTTACTGCTGAGGATGTAGAGAAGACCGGGGGAAAGGGTATGCCTGTGTCCAAGGGGGTTTGAGGAAGTTTTCCAGGCCCGGAGTGAAGGAGGTCTCGAAGGCTAGACCCTTCGGTTTTGTTGTTGGAGGCAGTGGGACCCAGCAACAGACTGTTAAAAAGCTTTGGAGTCAACGGAGAGACCTTTGCAGTGGAGTTGAACGAGTCCAGCCCAAAGGGCGAATGAGACTCTTTACTGAGCACCGACCTCAGGGACCCTGCTTCTGTAAGAACATAACCGGGAATAGCATTAGGTACGAAAAGGAATACTCAGCACACAACTGACCCCTGAAAATCAGTCACATGGGAAGGAGGAAAGATTGTCTCCCTTCCCCTGCACCCCCCCAAACTGTGTATGGTTTGTTTGGGTCAAGCCTTACAAGCTAGAATTATAGGAGGTCTCACAGCCAAGGAGAAGATCTCCTACTACTTCTTTACCAGATCTGAATTTCAAACTCCCTTTTGTTGTCATCCATCTTCCATCTCCCTCACTTTCTAAGATAGTGTTTAACGTGTATCTCCAGAATACCTGTACTGAAGTCACTTGGAGTGCCTGTTAAAAATGGAGATTGTTACCCTCAGAGATTCTGATTTCATAGTTCTGGGTGGGACACAGGAATCTGCATTTTTAACCATTCCCCAGCTGATTCTTGTGCCCAGCTGAAAACTTCTGCTCTAAGTCTAGCTCTCAACCCTGGCTGTATAACAGAACCATCTGAGAAGCTTGCTAAAAGTATTGTATATGGCTGGGCATGGTGGCTCACGCCTGTAATCCCAGCAGTTTGGGAGGCCAAGGCAGGTGGATTACCTGAGGTCAGGAGTTTGAGACCAGCCTGACCAACATGGAGAAACCTCGTCTCTACTAAAAATACAAAAAAATTAGCTGGGCGTGGTGGTGCATCCCTGTAATCCCAGCTACTTGGGAGGCTGAGGCGGGAGAATCACTTGAACCCAGGAGGCGGAGGTTGCAGTGAGCCAAGATTGCGCCATTGCACTCCAGCCTGAACTCCAGGCAACAAGAGTGAAACTCCGTCTCAAAACAAAACAAACAAACAAACAAACAAACAAAAAACCCCTTGTATAAATTCTGACTAAGGAGATCCAGGGCAGGGCCCAGGAATCTGCCTTTTTAGAGAAGTTCCACTTCTAGAAAGAAGTTGAAAGGCAGTCCCTCATTTTTATGTGATTAGCCAGAGAAAGCAAGCAGCACGTTTCATAAATGTGCATGATAATGTGTGAGTTCAAAGAATCCTGGAAAAAATTCATGACTTCTACCACAGGCAGAACAGAGGTTTGTCTGCATCTCACCTTTTGTTTCTTCTTTAGCCTTCTGAGTTGCTAAATCTGCCAACCAGTGCAGGGCGGAGGAAGGTGGGGCCGTGTCAGGACAAGGAGGCCTGATGGCTTTCAGTTCACTATTGCTATTTGATGCCGAACTGTCTGTTTTCAGAGGCTCTTCAGATCTGATGTCAGTGCTGTCGGCTTTGGGAACATGGTCCGGCTCTGGAGTTGTTATTGGTGCCGGTCCTCCTCCGCCTGAGAAGGTAGTTTCGTTTCCAGAAGAGGCACTAGGGTTTATGCTAGGAAGCTGAAACACAGAAGGCCAACATGACTGGTGTGCTGTCCTTGGGTAGAAAAAAATACAACACAACTAGTAATGGCTTCACATACTAAATAGGTCTGGGAAGAATAATCTGTCCTGTAAACTGGCATTTCATACATTCTTTAATTCAACATATATTTATTGAGTCCTACAACATGCCAGAAACCAGGCTAGGTTCTGTGGAAAGATCAGTGAATGAGGCTTGAAGTTTCTAATCTAAAATAAAGAGTTAGCACGCCAGACACAATTTCTGCAATGGCGAATTGGTAATTTAAATGACCTCGTGGTGCTGTTCTTAGGATTACATAAAATAGTATATGCAAAGGGCTTAGCATAACTCTGACACACATAAATGCTAAATAAATGTTTATTACTCATTGATTTTTCCAAATAATTTCCTCTATCTAGAGTATTTGCATATTTGCATACTCTATATAGTCAACTCTACTGAAAATATATCTCAAGACCCCTCAGCATTAATCCCTGTGCCTCTTATCATCAACGATATGTTGTAGCAGTGTTGCCAGAAAGGCCATGGAATGTAAGCAGTTGGTTGTGGGTGTTTGAAAAGAAAACCAGGCCGGGTGCGGTGGCTCGTGCCTGTAATCCCAGAATCTTGGGAGTCCAAGGTGGGTGGATCACTTGATGTCAGGAGTTCGAAACCAGCCTGAGCAACACGGTGAAACCCTGTCTCTACTACAAATACAAAAACTACCCGGGTATGGTGGCGCATGCCTGTAGTTCCAGCTACTTGGGAGGCTGAGGCATGAGAATCACATGAACCCGGGAGGCAGAGGTTGCAGTGAGCCGAGATCATGACACTGTACTCCAGTATGGGCAACAGAGTAAGACTCTGTCTCAAAAAAACAAAACAAAACAAAACAAAATAAAACAAAAACGGACAGAGCAATGTGAAAACTACTGCCTCTGAACCCAACTCAGTGAGCCAATCTTCCTATTTCTGTCTTCTGCACCCGAGATGAATCCAGTGATAGGGACCATGTGCCTTCTCAGGTAAGACTCAAGACCAGCAGTATTCTCAGCAACCTTTTCTATACTCTTTACCCATACAAAGACCCTGAGGTATGTATCTTGACAAGATGCTAAGAATCTCTTTGTGCTATCAGTCAACCATGAACTGGTTTAAAGATGAATGAAGAGAGACTGTACCAATCAGGAGTAATTAAAATCCTTTGAGTAAAGTCCTTTAACCTCTCTCTAGAAAGGCTTCCCCATCTCCTGATTCCTCAGGAATCCTATAGTAGTCTGGCATAACAGAGTTGAAAAGGGGGCATACCCTGGTACAAAAAAATTTAAGCTTCACTTAGTTATACCCACACACACCAGTTTACCTGTGACATCCCATTGGTGACGGCAGGTCTCAATACAGATTTGTTCTGTCGACTGATACAAGGGCAGTTTGCTTTAATTCCCCACTTGCCCCGGGCAGCATGTACCATGTCTCCAATATTGTAAAGAGCTGGGAAAAAAAGGTAAACAATAAAAATAACACCAGAATACTTGTATATGCCACATATTTTGCTAAGAGTGTTCTTTACATTATATCCCTCAATCCTTACCACATTTCAATAAGGTAGCTGCTTTTATCTTCAATTTCTGATGATCAAACTGAGACTGAGAGAAGTTAGGTCATTTGCTCAAGTACATAAAGCTGGTAAACAGAAGCACTAAGACTTTAGCCCAGGTATAACTACCCCTAAAGTTCTGCTACTTTTGAGCACTAAGCTATACTCCTTTCCCTCTTCTAGTAAACATTAACACAGTATCCTCCAGGAGAAACTCTAGGGGTAGATTCTTTAGTGTTCAAGAGTGTAAATATTGGCCAGTTGTGGTGGCTCACGCCTCTAATCCCAGCACGTGGGAGGCCAAGGCAGAAGAATTGCTTTAAGATCAGGAGTTTGAGGCCAACCTGGCCCACATGGTGAAACCCCATCTCTACCAAAAATACAAAAATTAGATGGGCATGATGGTGCGTGCCTGTAATTCTAGCTACTTGGGAGGCTGAGGCACGAGAATCGCTTGAATCTAGGAGGCAGAGGTTGCAGTGAGCTGAGATCATGCCACTGTACTCCACCCTGGGTGACAGGGTGAGACTCCACCTCAGAGTGTAAACATTTGGAATTGTATACTGTACTGTAAGTTATACCTTAAAAAAAGGTAAAACCTAATTAATAGATCAATGTAAACTTTATATGGGTAAATATTTAACTATACTTAGACCTGCAGGGAGCAGGCATCCTACCACTGCACTCAGGAAACCCTTTGGCTTAGAAGCAGTGGGGTATAAGGGATCGAGGGACGCGCCACCAAAAATTTTTTTTTTTTTTTTTGGAGACAGAGTCTCACTGTATCACCTAGGCTGGAGTGCAGTGGCGTGATCTTGGCTCACTGCAATCTCTGCCTCCTGGGTTCAAGCAATTCTCCTGCTTCAGTCTCCCCAGTAGTTGGGATTACAGGCGCCTACCACCATGCCTGGCTAATTTTATATTTTTAGTAGAGATGGGGTGTCACCATGTTGGCCAGGCTGGTCTTGAACTTCTGACCTCAAGTGATTCACCCGCCTCAACCTCCCAAAGTGCTGGGATTACAGGTGTGAGCCACCGTGGCTAGACTGTGGCAAAGCTTTCTTAAGTGGAGGATAATATAGGCAGTAGTTTGGCAGAGTCATTACCTTCAATGCATGTATGTTAATGGAAGTAGAGAAGCTAGGCATACAGAACTTCTGGAAGAATCACTGAAGTAAACTGGGATTGTGACACAAACATGACCATTCATTCCTACTGCTGAGCAAGCTGTTTTCCTCATGGATTCAAGATATCTTATTATCTTCAGCTGGATTTATTTTATTTTTTAATTATATGAGATGGGGTCTTCCTATGTTGACCAGTCTGGTTTTGAACTCCTGGCTTCAAGTGATCCTCCAATCTTGGCCTCCCAAAGTGCTGGGATTACAGGCATGAGCTACCACACCTGACCATTTTAGCTGTTTTACAAGCCTAAAACCAGAAGTCTTTCTGAAAGCCTAGGCACTGGCTTTTTCATTCTGGTCCAGCCAATCACAGGAATGTGAAATGGTATCAGGAAACAAGACCAGGTCCTCTAATCAGTAATGGGGAGCAGAGTGTGCAGTGGCCATATGCACACTAACACACATCTAAAGATCCAAATTTGGCTGAGCACGGTGGCTCATGGTTATACTCCCAGCACTTTGGGAGGCTGAGGTGGGAGGGTCACTTGAGGCCAGGAGTTCAAGACTAGCCTGTGCAACATATTGGGACCTTATCTCTGAAAAAAAAAAAATTAAATTAAATAATAAGCCAGGTGTGGTGGTGCATGCCTGTAGTCCTAGCTACTTGACAGGCTGAGGTGGGAGGATCACTTGAGGCCAGGAGTTCAAGGCTGCAGTAAGCTATGATCACACCACTGCACTCCAGCCTGGGTCACGGTGTCTCTTCAATCATCATCATCATCATCATCATCATCATCATCATCATCATCATCATCCAGATTCTCAGAGAAATATGATGATGCTTAAAAGAAAAAATCAGGCTAAATCATTTCAAAAAATGTTATGGTGTATGGCTATCTCAACTAAAAACATTTTTTCCACCAAATCTAAAAAAGGAATTTCCTTACCTGTGCCAGGAATAATTTGCGTGGGCATGAGATTCTCTGGTTCGTGGGACTGTCCCTTTGCACACTTCAACCAGGAGAAAACTTCTTCATCACCCATCTCTTCTGTCTCTGAAACAGAAATGAATGATTTTACTTATAAGGGTCACAAAAATGGATCCTTCTCAGTGAGTGGGAGTTTCAGAACCCCAAAGGCCAATTTTCTCATGGCCAAAGGAGATAACAGCTAATTAAAAAAAAAAAAAAAGGCCCCTGCTTTACTGAGATTTCATTTATTTATTTATTTATTTATTTTTGAGACAAGGTTTGGCTCTATCATCCATGCTGGAGTCTAGTGGCTTGATCATGGCTCACTGCAACCTCCGCCTCCCTGGCTCAAGCCATCCTCCCACCCTAGCCTGCAGAGTAGCTGGGACTACAGGAATGCACCATCACTCCCAACTAATGTTTGTATTTTTTTGTAGAGATGGAGTTTCGCCATGTCACCCAGGCTGGTCTTCAACTCCTGGGCTCAAGTTCCTGGGCTGGCCTTGGCTTCCCAAAGTGCTGGGATTACAGGCATGAGTCACTGTGCCCAACCTAAGGTATAATTTATAAAGAATAAATCCAGCAATTTAAAGTGTTTACTTCAGTGAGTTTAGAGAAACTGAATGAACAACTACCACAATCATGACGAAGAACCTTTCGATTCCATCTACAAAAGTTCTCTCAGGCTTTTTGTAGTCAGTTCTCTTCCCTCAAGCCCTGGCCATCAGTGATCAACTTTATAATACTAAAGTTTTGCTTTTCAAAAATTTCATATAAATGGAAGCATGTAGGATGCAGTTTTTGTGTTGGGTTTCTTTCACTTAGCATAATGCTTTTGAGTCACCTACATTGTTGTGTGTATTAGTGATTCATTCCTTTTTATAGCTGAGTAGTATTCCACGGTATGAATGTGCCATAACTTATCTGTTCATCAGCTGGTGAACATTTGGACTGTTTCCAATTTTTGGCTATTATAAATAAAGCTGCTACACGGCTGGGTGCAGTGGCTCACACCTGTAATACCAGCACTTTGGGAGGCCGAGGTGGGCTCAGGAACTTGAGCCCAGGAGTTTGAGACCGGCCTGGACAACATGACAAAAAAAAAAAAAAAAAAATTAGCCAAGTGTGGTGGTGCATGCCTGTGGCCCCAGCTACTTGGGAGACTGAGGTAGGAGGACTGTTTGAGCCTGGGAGGCGGAGGCTGCAGGGAGCAGAGATCGCTCCACTGCACTCCAGCCTGGGCAACACAAAGAGACACTGTCTGAAAAACAAAAAACAAAAAACAAAAAAATAAATAAAGCAGATATAAACATTGATGTACAGGTCTTTTTGGGGAAATGTTTTCATTTCTCTTGTAAATACCTAGCAGTGGGATGCTAGGTCATATGGTAAATTTTAGTTTTATAACTTTGTAAGAAATGACCTTATTGCTTTCCAAAGTGATGGTACCAATCTGCATTCCTACCAGCAATATTTAAAAGGTCTACTTCTTCCACATCCTTGATAATACTTGATACTGTCCGGTTTTGTTTCTTTTGAGATGGAGTCTCACTCTGTCGCCCAGGCTGGAGTGCAGTGGCGAGATCTCGGCTCACTGCAACCTCCGCCTCCCAGGTTCAAGCAATTCTCCTGCCTCCGCCTCTCGAGTAGCTGAGACTACAGGCACGTGCCACTATGCCCAGATAATTTTTTGTGTTTTTCATAGAGACAGGGTTTCACCATGTTAGCCAGGATGGTCTCAATCTCCTGACCTCATGATCCACCCACGTCGGCCTCCCAAAGTGCTGGGATTACAGGTATGAGCTGCTGCGCCCGGCTGATACTGTCAGTTTAAAAAATTTTAGCCATGGCCGGGTGCGGTGGCTCAAGCCTGTAATCCCAGCACTTTGGGAGGCCGAGACGGGCGGATCACGAGGTCAGGAGATCGAGACCATCCTGGCTAAAACGGTGAAACCCCGTCTCTACTAAAAAAATACAAAAAACTAGCCGGGTGAGGCGGCGGGCGCCTGTAGTCCCAGCTACTTGGGAGGCTGAGGCAGGAGAATGGCCTGAACCTGGGAGGCGGAGCTTGCAGTGAGCTGAGATCCGGCCACTGTACTCCAGCCTGGGCAACAGAGCAAGACTTTGTCTCCAAAAAAAAAAAAAAATTTTTAGCCATTCTAGTGGACATAATGATTTCTCATTATGGTTTTAATTTATATTTCCCAAATGAATTACAATTTTTCCCGTGTACTTATCTGTCATCGATCTATCTTTTTTGGTGAGGTATCTGTTCAAACCTTTTTAAAACTAGCTTGGGCTGGCATGGTGGCTCATACCTGTAGCACTTTGGAAGGCCAATGTGGAAGAATTGCTTGAGCATAAGAGTTAAACACCAGGATGGGCAACACAGTGAGACCCCATTTCTACAAAACCAAACCAAAACAGAACAACAATAACAAAAAAACGGGCTTGTTTGCCCAGGCTGGTGTCAAACTCCTGCTGGACTCTAGCGATCCTTCTGTCTCAGCCTCCCAAGTAGCTGGGATTATAGGTGTACACCACTATGCACAGCAGCTTTTCATTTGCTTTTTGGAGACAGGGTCTCACTCTGTCACCCAGGCTGGAGTGCAATGGCACAATCATGGCTCACTGCAGCCTCAACCTCCCAGGGTTAAATAATTCTCCCACCTCAGCCTCCTGAGTAGCTGGGACCACAGGTGAAAGCCACCACGTCTCGCTAATTTTTAAATGTTTTTTTGTAGAGATGAGGTCTCCCTATGTTGCCTAGGCTGGTCCTGAACTCCTGGGCTCAAGCAATCCCACTGCCTTGGCCTCTGTAACTGTTGGGAATACAGGTTATAAGCCACTGTGCCTGGGCTATTTTCATTTTCTTAAATGTGTCTTTTTTTTTTTTTTTTTTTGGAGGCGGGGTCTCACTCTTTTGCCCAGCTGGAGTGCAGTGGTGCATTCTCGGTTCACCGCAACCTCTGCCTCCTGGGTTGAAGTGATCCTCCTGCCGCAGCTTCCCGAGCAGCTGGGATTACAGGTGCCTGCCACCATGCCCGGCTAATTCTCTGTATTTTTAGTAGGGACAGGGTTTCATCATGTGGGCCAGGCTGGTCTTGAAATCCTGACCTCAGGTGATCCACCTGTCTCGGCCTCCCAAAGTGCTGGGATTACAAGCACGAGTCCACCGTGCCCAGCCTTAACGTGTCTTCTGAAAAGATAAAAGTTTTAAACTTGTATATTAGGCTGGGCACAACAGCTCGTGCCTGTAATCCCAGCACTTTGGGAGGCCGAGGCAGGTGGATCACCCGAGGTCAGGAGTTTGAGACCAGCCTGGCCAACATGGTGAAACCCTATCTCTACTAAAAATACAAAAAAATTGGCTGGGTGTGGTGGCGGGCACCTGTAATCCTGACTGCTCGGGAGGCTGAGGCAGGAGGATCGCTTGATCCTGGGAGGTGGAGGCTGCAGTGAGCTAAGATTGCACCACTGCACTCCAGCCTGGGTGACAGGGTGAGACTGTCTCACCAAAAAAAAAAAAAAATTAAGAATAAAAAATAAACTTTTTTTTTTTTTTTGAGACGGAGTCTCGCTCTGCCGCCCGGGCTGGAGTGCAGTGGCCGGATCTCAGCTCACTGCAAGCTCCGCCTCCTGGCTTTACACCATTCTTCTGCCTCAGCCTTCCGAGTAGCTGGGAGTACAGGCGCCCGCCACCTCGCCCGGCTATTTTTTTTGTTTTTAGTAGAGACGGGGCTTCACTGTGTTAGCCAGGATGGTCTCGATCTCCTGACCTTGTGATCCGCCCGTCTTGGCCTCCCAAAGTGCTGGGATTACAGGCTTGAGCCACCGCGCCTGGCCAAAAAATAAACTTTTATATTTGTTTTTCATTTGCATTGTGTTCTAAGAAATATTTGTTTAGTGCAAGGATACAAATATTTTATTTCTTTCTAGAAGTTTTAGTTTTAGCTTTTATGTTTAGGCTTATGGTCCACCAAGAGTTAGTATTTTGTATATGGTAGGAGGTAAAGGGAGAAGTTCCTCTTTTTTTCTTTGAATATGGATATACAGTTGTTCCAGTACCATTTATGAAAGGGCTATCCTTTCCCCTACTGAACTACCTTGGCACCTTTGTCACAGTTGATTATGTAGGTGTGGGTTTACTTCTAGATTGTTTTCTGTTCCCTTACCACAGTGTCTTGATTACTGTAGCTTTAATATTAATTCTTGAAATGTAGTACAAGTCCTTCAACTTGAATCTATTTCAAAATTGTTTTGGTTATTCTAGATCCTCTGTATTTCATATAAATTTCAGAAACATCTTGTCAATTTCTACAAAATGGTCTACTGAGACTTTGATTTGGAATTGCATTTAATTACATATCAATTTAGAAGAAGTAACATCTTAGTATTCAATCCTCTATTTTTCTTTTCTCCTCTTTTTTTTTTAAGACAGAGTTTCGCTCGTTGCCCAGGCTGGAGTGCAATGGCATGATCTCTGCTCACCGCAACCTCTGCCTCCTGGGTTCAAGCGATTCTCCTGCCTCAGCCTCCCGAGGAGCTGGGATTATAGGCATGTGCCACCATGCCTGACTAATTTTGTATTTTTAGTAGAGACAGGGTTTCTCCATGTTGGTAAGGCCGGTCTCAAACTCCTGACCTCAGGTGGCCTCCCAAAGTGCTGGGATTACAAGCGTGAGTGAACCACGGTGCCCGGCCTATTTTTCATTATTATTATTTTTTTCTTTATCTTTTCTTTTTGTAGAGATGGGATCTTGCTGTGTTGCCCAGGCTGGTCTCAAACTCCTGGCCTCAAGTGATTCTCCCACTTCAGCTTCCCAAAATGCTAGGATTAGACATGAGCCACCACACGCAGCCCATATTCAATCTTCAGATCCACAAATATGGTATATCTCTTCATTTATTTAGATATTCTTTAATTTCAGTAATATGTTGTAGTCTTCAGTGTATGTGTCTTGTAGGTATTGGCTAAATTTGTCCCTAAGCACTTCATGATTTTACGATGCTATTGTAAATAACGCTGTGGTGCGATCTTGGCTCACTGAAGCTTCCGCCTCCCAGGTTCAAGGAATTCTCCTGCTTCAACCTCCCATTACATTTCAATTTCTAATTGTTCACTGCTATTATACAGAAAAATAATTAATCTTTGTATGTTGACTTTGTATCCTCTAACATTGAAAAAAAACTCATTAATTAGCTTTTTTGTAGATCTCTGGATTTCTAAATAGATGATCACGTTGTCTGAGAATAAAAACCATTTTACCTCTTTCCAATCTGTATGTCTCTTTTTTGTTTTCCTTTTCCCCTTTATTTCTTCATACTGACCACTAACTCCAGTAAAATACTGAATAGAAGTTACAAAAGCAGACATCCTTGCTTTGTTCCTGAACCTAAGAGGAAGAAGTCAATCTTTCATATTACATATGATATTCTACTTATACACAGTTGTGTTTTTCAAACATTATTTCATTATCATTCTCCAAAGAGCCTTTTCAGATTTTGTTTTGTGGTCATTATGCTCTCCACCCAAGAAATTTTAATACCAGATATACTGTATATCTGTTTATGTATTATGGCCCCCTGAAAGGGCACAAAAATTTTTTAACATTTTAGATTCTCCGTCCCCAGCAAGAGCCAATTTTCACCTGATGAGAATGCATAGCCTAGGTTTTTGATAATTTAGACAAATGATTTTTCTGCTATATGTTGAAATCATGTGGTTATTTTTTAGTCTACTAATATAGTGGACTGCACTGATTTTCAAGTGAACCCCATTTGTTCATGATGTATTATTCTTTTTATGTATCTCTTGACTCAAACTTGCTTAAATTTTATAAAATATTTTTACATCTATTTTTACATCTATGTTTTTTTTTTTTTTTTTTTTTTGAGACGGAGTCTCGCGCTGTCGCCCAGGCTGGAGTGCAGTGGCGCGATCTCGGCTCACTGCAAGCTCCGCCTCCCGGGTTCACGCCATTCTCCTGCCTCAGCCTCCTGAGTAGCTGGGACTACAGGTGCCCACCACTGCGCCCGGCTAATTTTTTTTTGTATTTTTAGTAGAGACGGGGTTTCACTGTGGTCTCGATCTCCTGACCTTGTGATCTGCCCGCCTCGGCCTCCCAAAGTGCTGGGATTACAGGCGTGAGCCACTGCGCCCAGCCTACATCTATGTTTATAACTCATACTGGGGTTGTAACTTTCTCTGCTTCTCACGTCTTTATTTGGTTTTGATGTTAGTATAATGCTGGCTTCATAAAACAAGCTGGTAAGTGTTTCCTTCAATTTTCTGAAAGACTGTGTGCATAGTTGGTATTACTTCCTCCTTAAACGTTTGCTGTAATTTACTAGTAAGGCCACCATCTAGACCTTAAGTCTTCTTTGTTGAAAGGTTTTTGAAACTGCAAATTCAATTTCTTTCTTTCTCTCTTTTTTTTTTAGGAGTTTAAGAGCAAAGATTTAATAGGCAAAAACAAAAACAAAAAACAAGAAAGAGAAAGGAAAACAGCTCTCTAGTGAGAGAGAGGGGACTCCCGAGAGGAAAAGACCAGCTGGTGGCAGATGTACTGGATTTTATAGTCAGGCTTGAGAAGGCGGTGTCTGATTTACATAGGGATTACAGATTGGTTCAATCAGGTATGATGTTTACATAGTATTAGGGGAAGGCTGACTGCCCCACCCTAATCTTATTATGCAAATGAACTTTCCCCTTGGCTGGTGCCATCTTGTCTGCTCCTTACTGTACATGTGGTTGACAAAGAGAAGGGAAGATGGAGCTCCCATCTTGAACATGATTTCATAACTGCTAACATCTGTCTGCAACTCAATTTTACAGGCTGCTCTTTGTCAGAAAGAAAATAATTTGGGGCTGCTTTTCATTAAATGGAAAACCTTACCAAGGACTTCTGTACCCTCAGTATCTGCCTAAGTAATTTCTTTCTTTTTTTTTTTTTTTTTTGAGACGGAGTCTCGCTCTGTCGCCCAGGCTGGAGTGCAGTGGCCGGATCTCAGCTCACTGCAAGATCCGCCTCCTGGGTTCACGCCGTTCTCCTGCCTCAGCCTCCCGAGTAGCTGGGACTACAGGCGCCCGCCACCTCGCCCGGCTAGTTTTTTGTATTTTTTAGTAGAGACGGGGTTTCACCGTGTTAGCTAGGATGGTCTCGATCTCCTGACCTCGTGATCCACCCGTTTCGGCCTCCCAAAGTGCTGGGATTACAGGCTTGAGCCACCGCGCCCGGCCCCTAAGTAATTTCTTCTTAACACCTGTATCATTCCGCCCTCTGGAGTGGTAACCCTAACTGCTATTAGGGGGTATTGGATGAGGGCTCTTTCTGGCTACTTCCTGCTGAAAAGAGGTGTTGTGTGGGGAACAGCAGGTAGGGCTCCTCCTGGGGTTGATCTAAGGGTCCTCAGAAGAAAGGCATGTCCATGTGTGGTTCTGACTGTAGCACCATTTGGAGTTTGATTGCTGTTAGCCATTCCGATGGGTTGTAACACTGGTTTGCCTCCACCAGATGTTGCATTTTGATGAATGCTGTACCTTGGTATCTGGGACGAGGTTCCCAATATGAAGCAGCTATGTTGTCTGGGGTAAATACCTGAGGTTCATCATCTCGTGCCAGGAAAATTTTGGACATGGACACACATGAGGAATTTAGGAGTGGAGGTTTAACAGGCAAAAGAAAGAGAAAGAAAAAGAAAGGAAAACAGATCTCTCTCTAGTGAGAGAGAGGGGACTTCCAAGAGGAAAAGACCAATTTTTTAATGTAAAGTTATTTAGGTTCTCTATTTGTTCTCGAGGGAATTTTGATGGTTTGTGTTTTTCATGGAATTTGTCCATTATATCTAAGCTGTAAAAGCATAGGCTGGGCGTGGTGGCTCACACCTGTAATCCCAGCACTTTGGCAGGCTGAGGCGGGCAGATTGCCTGAGGTCAGGAGTTCAAAACCAGCCTGGCCAACATGCCAAAACTCGGTCTCTACTAAAAATACAAAAATTAGCTAGGTTTGGTGGCACGCACCTGTAACCCCAGCCACTTGGGAGGCTAGGGAAGGAGAATCGCTTGAACCCGGAAGGTGGAGGTTGCAGTGGGCTGAGATGGTGCCACTGCACTCCAGCCCGGGAGACAGAGATAGACACTGTCTGAAAAAAAAAAAAAAATTATTGGCATAATAATGTTCATTTTACTTACCCTTTTAATGTCTAAAGGATCTGTATTGTGGTCCTCATATTCTTTTTTTTATTATAAAAGAGATAGGGTCTCACTATATTCCCCTGCTGGTCTCAAACTCCTGGATTCAAGTGACCCTCCCACCTAAGACTCTCAAGTAGATGACAGTATAGGCACACATCACTGTGCCTGCGATCTCTCATTAGTAAACTGTATATTCTCTTTTTTATCATGTAGGCAGAAGATTAGTACATATAAAATATCTTTTTCTCATTTATACTCTTTTAAAAAGTTAATTGTTTAACTTTTCTTTTTTTTATTTTTTTTGAGACAGAGTTTCACTCTTGTTGCCTAGGCTAGAGTGCAACGTCGCGACCTCAGCTCACTGTAACCTCCGCCTAAGTGAGACCTCCTGAGTAGCTAGGTCTACAGGTGCCCGCCACCATGCTTGGCTAATTTTTTTTGTATTTTTAGTAGAGACAGGGTTTCACCATGTTGGCCAGGCTGGTCTCAAACTCCTGACCTCAGGTGATCCACCTGCCTCAGCCTCCCAAAGTGCTGGGATTACAGGCGTGAGCCACTGCGCCTGGCCTTAACTTTTGAGACAGGGTTGCACTCTGTCACCCAGGCTGGAATGCAGTGGTGCAATCACGGCTCCCTGCAGTCTCAACCTTCTGGGCTCAAATGATCTTCTCCCATCAGCCTCTGAGTAGTTGGGACCACAGGTGTGTGCCACCATGCCCAGCTAATACTTAAATTTTTTGTAGAAATTGGAGTCTTGCTATGTTGCCCAGACTGGTCTTGAACTCCTGGCCTCAAGTAACCCCCATCTTGACTTCTCAAAGTGTTGGGATTGCAGGTGTGAGCCACCGAACCCAGTCAGTCCCATTTCTTTATGGTTTCATTTTTCCTGCCTTCTTTTGAATTACTTACATATTTTTTGTGATTTGATTTTGTTTTCCATTTTGAACTTATTAGCTATATTTCTTTGTTTTTAAGTGGTTGCTTTAGGATTTTCAGTATTAATCTTCAACTTAAGAGTCTATCTTCACTTTACATTCACTTTATATACAGTGTAAGATCCTTACAAAACTATACTTCCATTTTTCCCTCTTTTTCTCTGTGCTGCTATTATATATTTGAATTTTACATATAGTATAAACCCCAAAATACATTGTTACTATTTTTGCTTTTAAACAATTAACTTTTAAAAATATTATATATGAGAAAAAGAGATCTTTTATATTCACTCATATACACCATGTAGGATGTTCTCCATTACTTTGTGTAAGTTCTGATTTCCATATCATTTTCTTCTGCCTGAATAACTACCTTTAACTTTATTATCGTGTGGATCTGCTGGTGGTGCATTCTATCAGCTTTTCTTGGTTTAAGAAAAGCTGATAGAATGGTCACTCGTTTTTTTTTCTTTTGTAAGACAGAGTCTCACTCTGTTGCCTACACTAGAGTGCAGTGAAGTGATCATGGCTCAACCTCCCAGCTCAAGTGATCCTCCCACCTCAACCTCCCAAGTAGCTGTGACCACAGGCATGTGTCACCATGCCTGGCTACTTTTAAAAAATATTTGTGGCGGGGCATGGTGGCTCACGCCTGTAATCCCAGGACTTTGGGAGTCCAAGGCGGGTGGATCATGAGGTCAGGAGTTCAAACTAGCCTGCTAACATAGTGAAACCCCATCTCTACTAAAAGTACAAAAAATTAGCCAGGTGTGGTGGCAGTAACCTGTAATCCCAGCTACTTGGGAGGCTGAGGCAGCAGAATCACTTGAACCTGGGAGGCAGAGATTGCAGTGAGCCGAGATCGCACCACTGCACTCCAGCCTGGTCGACGGTGCAACACTCCGTCTCAAAAAAAAAAAAAAAAAAAAAAGAAAAATTTGTAGGCCGGGCACGGTGCCTCACATCTGTAATCAGGAGTTTGAGACGAGCCTGATTAATTAACATGGCAAAACCCTGACTCTATTAAAAATACAAAAAAAAAAAAAAAAAAAAAATTAGCAGGGCATGGTGGCACATGCCTGTAATCCCAGCTACTTGAAGGGGCTGAGGCAGGAGAATAGCTTGAACTCAGGAGGTGGCGATTGTAGTGAGCCGAGATCACGCCCCTGCATTCTAGCCTGGGCAACAGTGAGACTCCATCTCAAGAAAAAAAAAAGAAAAAACAAAACAAAACAAAAAAGTTCATTCCATTGTTTTCTGTTGTCTTCTGGCCTACAGGACTTCTGACAAATTGGTTGTCTTTCTTTTTTTTAATTTTTTTTTATTTTTTGAGACAGAGTTTTGTTCTTGTTGCCCAGGCTGAAGTGCAACGGCACGACCTTGGCTCACCTCAACCTCCGCTTTCCAGGTTCAAGTGATTCTCCTGCCTCAGCCTGCCTCAGCTGGGACTACAGGCATGTGCCACCACACCCGGCTAATTTTGTATTTTTAGTAGAGACAGGATTTCACCATATTGGCCAGGTTGGTCTCCAACTCCTGACCTCAGGTGATCCGCCCACCTTGGTCTCCCAAAGTGCTGGGATTACAGGCATGAGCCACGGCGCCCATCCAGGCTTTCATTCTTTTCTTTGTTACTCTACACAAAATGTGCTTTGGTGTGGTTTTCTTAATGTTTCTATTGTTTGGAATTTGTTAATTTTGTCTGTATATAATTTTCACCAAATCTGGAAATTTTTTGGTTTTATTTAAATATTTTTTCTGTCTCTGCTCTCCCACTTTTTCTTTCTGAAACTCTACTTGTACGTTTGGTAGACCACCTGGTATTTCCTGCAGCTCTACAAAGCATTCTTCAATTAATAAATGTAGGTCATTTTTCTCTGTGCTTTGTTTTAGATAGTTTCTTTTGTCGTGTCCGCAAGTTTAGTCTTTTTTTTTTCCTTCTATATTATCTAATCTGCTGTTAATCTCATCTAGTGTAAATATCTGAGATATTTTTCATCTCTATAAGTTTTCATTTGGGCCTTTATATATCTTCTTTTTCTCTCCTCATCACATCATGTTTTTCTTTAAATCCTTAATCATATGTATAAGATGTATAGTAGCTACATTAAAGTTCTTCTTTTTTTGGTTGAGATGGGGTCTTGCTATATTGCCCAGGTTGGAAATGAACTCCTGGACGTAAGTGATCCTCCCACCTCAGCCTCCCAAAGTGCTGGGATTACAGGTGTGAGCCCCCATACCTGGCTTAAGGTTCTTTTCTATTCTTTTTTTTTTTTTTTCTGAGACAGAGTTTCGCTCTTGTTGCCCAGGCTGGAGTACAATGACATGATCTTGGCTCACTGCAACCTCTGCCTCCCGAATTCAAGTGATTCTCCTGCCTTAGCCTCCCGAGTAGCTGGGATCACGGGCACCTGCCACCATGCCTGGCTAATTTTTTGTATTTTTCGTGGAGACAGGGTTTCACCATGTTGGACAGGCTGGTCTCGAACTCCAGACCTCAGGTTATCCACCTGCCTGGGCCTCCCAAAGTTCTGAGATTACAGGCATGAGCCACTGTGCCAGGCTGGTTCTTTTCTATTCTATTTCGCTGTCATTCTGGGGTTTTTTCCTATTGATTGATTACCCCTCCTCGGCTTACTGGTCATGTAAGTTGGTATTTTTGCACACTTGATAATTACTGATTAAATGCAAGGCTTTGTGACTTATTTTTCTGGGTAACAGGTTTTGTTTGAAGGATGCTCCTTTATTCCATTAAAGGGTATTTGGTGTTAGTGTGGTGCACAATTAAGTAACTTGCTGATCAGTTTGACTCTTCCAAGGCTTGCTTTATACTTTGTTATGGAGGCTCCAGAATAGTTTTTATTCTGAGACTAAATTAGTCCCACTACTCTTCACATTGGCTGGTGGGAATACAAATCATGAATTTTGTGAATTATTCAGTCAACTGCTTTCTGAAGGTTCCATCTTGGGCTTTGTGGAGTTTCATCTCATTCATGCACAGATTATTATATAGGCAAAAAACCAAGGGGCTCTCTGTAGATCTCTGTGCACTTCCAACATTTTCAGCACTTTGCCTTACTCTTCTCAGACTGTCATCTCTGTCTCTAGTCAGTAAGGTTGGCAGTTTCTGTTTCGGTTCTCTTTCCCTTGCTATAGCTAGGAACTGTGCCTAAGCAGTAAGCCAGGGCAACTGTAGGGATCACCTTGTTTTTTCCCCTTCTCTCAGAGATAACAGTCCCATGTTGCCTGTTGTTCGATGTCAAAAACTGTGGTTTCATATATTTTATCTAATTTTCTCACTGTTTATGGCAGGAGGGCAATTCCTGCGGCAGTTAATCTTTCATGGGCGGGAGGAGAATACTCTAGCAGCTAACATTTATGGAATACCTGGTGGGTGTCAGGTCCTGTTCTAACCACGTTACATACATCTCTTTCAAAACAACAAAGCTGTGAGGGAAGTACTGATACCTTTGTTTTGCAGACAAGAAACCTGAGGCTCTGCAGGATTAAGTAACTAGCCCAAAATACAATTATTGGTACAATAAGAGGTAGAAATAGGTGTCACATCACAGTAGCCTAAACTCTAAACCACTGTACAATGATTATATTGTACCTCTGAAGAGGGAAGACTGAAAAAGTCAAGGGGTAAGGAGGGTTTTTGGCATATAATAAGATAAAGCAAGAGCCAAGGGCAGCAAATAATTTGAACAGACATTTTTCATAAGAAAATAAACAAATGGCTGGGCACAGTGACTCACACCTATAATTCCAGCAGTTTGGGAGGCCAAGGCAGGAGGATCACTTCAGCCTGGGAATTAGAGACCAGACTGGGCAATGTAGCAAGACTCCATCTCTACTAAAAAAAATAAGCCAGGCATGATAGCACATGCCTGTAGTCCCAGCTATGCAGGAAGCTTAGATGGGAGAACTGCTTGGGCCCAGGAGGATGAGGCTGCAATGAGTCATGATCATGCCACTGCACTCCAGCCTGACTGACAAAGCTAGACCCTTTCTTAAAAACAAATAAAAAAAAAAGAAAAGAAAAGAAAAGAAAAAAAAAGCACAAGAAAAGATACTCAACATCGTTAGTCACCAGGGGAAAGCAAATCAAAATGACACAATGAGATACTACTTCACAGCCACTGTGATGGCTGTAACAAAAAAGACAAAGGACAAGTGTTGGCAAGAATGTGGAAAATTCCCTCATACATTGCTGGTGGGATTGTAAAATACTGCAGCTACTTTAAAATATAGTCTGGCAGTTCCTCAAAAGGTTAAAAGTAGAATTGTCATATGCCCTAGACAATTCCACTCCTACATATATATATACACTCAAGAGAAATGCAACCATAAATTCACACAAAAAAACTGTACACAAATGTTCACAGTAGCACTATTCATAATAGCCAAATGTGGAGGCAACCCAAAAGTCCATCAACTGGTGAATAAACAAAATGTAGTATATCCAAAAAAGGAGTATTATTTGGCAATGCAAAGGAATGATGAATGGTTCACATGTGCTAAAATACAGATGAAACTTTAAAACATTACACTAAGTGAAAAGGGCTAGTCACAGAAGGCATAACAAAGTGTAAAGCAAGCCTTGGAAGAATCAAACTGTTTAGCAAGTTACTTAGCTATGCACTAGACATAATAGTGTATTTTTTTTTTTTTTTTTTTTTTTTTGAGATGAAGTCTTGCTCTGTTGCCTAGGCTGGAGTACAGCGGTATGATTTCAACTCACTGCAACCTCCATCTCCCGGGTTTAAGTGACTCTCCTGCCTCAGCCTCTCGAGTAGCTGGGATTACAGGCACACACCACCACGCCTGGCTAATTTTTGTATTTTTAGTAGAGACGGGGTTTCACCATATTGGCCAGGCTGGTCTTGAACTCCTGACCTTGGGATCCGCCCGCCTTGGTCTCCCAAAGTGCTGGGATTACAGGCGTGAGCCATGGTGCCTGGCCGATTCTATTTTTATGATATATGTCCAGAATAGGCAAATCTACAGAGACAAAAAGCAGACTACTTGTTAAAATAGCATTAGTCTAAAAAAAAGAGAGAAAAGCGGACTAGCGGATGCCAAGGGCTGAGGAGGAACGGGGAGTGATAATAGGTATGGGTTGTCAGGTGGGGTGTGGGGTGATGAAAATGGAATTAGATAATGGTGATGGCTGTACAACCTTTTAGATTTACTTTATTTAATTAATTAATTGATTTTTAGGCAGGTCTCACTCTGCTGTGCAGGCTGGAATGCAGTGGCATGATCACAGCTTACTATAACCTCATACTCTGAGCTGAGGTGATCCTCCTGCCTCAGCCTCCTGAGTAGCTATGACTACAAGCATATGCCACCATGTCTAGCTAGCTAATTTTATTTTATTTTGTAGAGATGGGGTCTTGCTGTGTTGCCCAGACTGGTCTCAAACCCCCGGCCTCAAGTGATCCTCCTATCTCAACCTCTCAAAGTGCTGGAATTACAGGCATGAGCCACCACACTAAGCCTTGTACACATTAAAAGGGGTGAATTTTATGGTATGTGAATTATACCTCAATAAAGATGTTATTTAAAAAAAACACAGGTACGGTGGCTCATGCCTGTGATTCCCAGCACTCTGAGAGGTCGAGGAAGATCTCTAGGAGGTCAAGGGTGCAGTAAGCTGTGATTGTGCTGCTGCATTCCAACCTGGGTGACAGAGCGAGAACCTGCCTTAAAACAAAAACAAAAACAAAACAAAACAAGGGAAAATTAATAACCTTTCTTGTCCTGTTTCAGCCTTCCTAGGCTAAGTATTTGCCATTTTAAGATCTTACAATACAACAAAGTTGAATGAAGCCAAGTAGCTAAAGAGAGACATAAGCCCATTCCTGCCTCAATTTTCAAATCCCACAACACCAAGGACATACCTCCAGGTTACCTTTCGAGCTGCACAGGACAATGTTTACTTACCACTGCGTGGCCGGCTTTTCCTGAGCCGGTAACAGTCAAGGCAGACCCCAAATCCACATTTGCGACAAACCCAGTGGATGTTGAAGAGAGTTGTTTCACACACATCACACATCTCCCGTACACCACGCACAGCTCGCTTCCATGCCACTTTCTCTGGTGGAAAGACGAAACAGAATTGGCATTGATCATCCTGACCAATAGCAAAAGACCCCAGACCCACTGATTCCCTACTCAAGTTATTTTGTTAAGCAATAAAACTCAAAGATTCATGAAGTCTGTGTTTCTATAATTGTAGGAGAAACTGGCCGGGCGCGGTGGCTCAAGCCTGTAATCCCAGAACTTTGGGAGGCCAAGACGGGCGGATCACGAGGTCAGGAGTTCGAGACCATCCTGGCTAACACGGTGAAACCCCGTCTCTACTAAAAAATACAAAAAACTAGCCGGGCGAGGTGGCGGGCGCCCGTAGTCCCGGCTACTCGGGAGGCTGAGGCAGGAGAATGGCGTAAAAACCTGGGAGGCGGAGCTTGCAGTGAGCTGAAATCCGGCCACTGCACTCCACCCTGGGCGACACAGCGAGACTCCGTCTCAAAAAAAAAAAAAAATTGTAGGAGAAACTAAATACAAGAATTTCTAGTATTTCTGAACAAACTGACTGTACAACTTACTTATAACTTTTTTTTTTCTTTTTTGAGATGGAGTCTTGCCCTGCTGCCCAGGCTAGAGTGCAATGGCACAATCTTGGCTCACTGCAACCTCCGCCTCCCGGGTTCAAACGATTCTCCTGCCTCAGCCTCCCGAGTAGCTGGGATTACAGGCACCCGCCACCAAGCCCAGCTAATTTTTGTATTTTTAGTAGAGACGGGGTTTCACCATGTTGGTTAGGCTAGTCTCGAACTCCTGACCTCATGATCCGCCTGCCTCTGCCTCCCAAAGTTCTGAGATTACAGGCGTGAGCCACTGTGCCTGGCTGGAATTGAAAAATTTTTAACTGGGGGAGTTTCAAAATAAGAGGTTTCCTCTCTTGAAATTTAGAATATAGGGCCAGGCATGGTAGCTCACGCCTGTAATCCCAGCACATTGGGAGGCCGATGCAGGCGGATCACGAGGTCAGGAGATTGAGACCATCCTGGCTAACACAGTGAAACCCTGTCTCTACTAAAAATACAAAAAATTAGCTGGGCGTGGTGGTGGGTGCCTGTAGTCCCAGCTACTCAGGAGGCTGAGGCAGGAGAACGGTGTGAACCCAGGAGGTGGAGGTTGCAGTGAGCTGAGATCGCGCCACTGCACTCCAGCCTGGGCGACAGAGTGAGACTCCGTCTCAAAAAAAAAACAAAAACGAAATTTACGATATAATTTCACAGTATAATTTTTCTTAGTCTGGAAAATAGGGCATAGTATCTTACAGACATGGAAATATTTGAAATGTATGAATAATGTGCGTTCTAGGTATGAAACATGGCACCTAGTAGCACACCATCTATTTACAAACCATACAGCTTATTAATAGAAATTGGTTCAAAGCTAACTGAAAATATTCAGAATGAAGCAAACCCAAATGGGAATTTAAATGGATGTTATGGCTGTTGTGCTACAAAAATGAAAGGCAAGCAGAGAAGGAGATTTTGGTTAATTGCCAAAGACTGAAAGAATGAGGTCTGCTGGATATAGTTAAGGTCTCAACTACAAGTTGCTACAAAGAGAAGTCTTATTGGTCTTAATTCATTCATAGAAAATGCCATCTGCCACTGTCCCCAATCCTCCCTTTAAGTGAAAGAAAATAGAAGTTTTTCACTAGGAGCACCTGGAAGACAAGTGAGAAGGTGACTTACGGTGCGGCTCCACCATCATCATGGCCTCCTTCTCAGACATTACGAGCTGGCAGAACTGGTCCCCAACGTTGGCCAGGATGTATTTTGAGGTCTCTAGATCTATCCCTTCTGCTAGGGAGGAAGAGGGAATCCACAGGTTCATGGCATCAGGGTCACTTTGCTGGGGGCTTAGAAACCCCTCCACACGGAGTACCCCCTTTCGAGTGAAGATCAACCTGAGACATGATCAAATACATGGTAAATCGCAGTAGCAATGCAAACTAACACACACCTAAACTGAGACAACAGGAATCAGACTAAGAATTTTCACCAAAGTTGACCAAAACAGTATGCATTCTCTGCTAACAGTAAAGCTTGTTAACATAACATTTAGTAGGTTTAGATTCTTTTTTTTTTTTTTTTTTTTTTTTTTTTTTGAGACGGAGTCTCACTCTGTCGCCCAGGCTGGAATGCAGTGGCGCGATCTCAGCTCACTGCAAGCTCCGCCTCCCGGGCTTACGCCATTCTCCTGCCTCAGCCTCCCGAGTAGCTGGGACCACAGGCGTCCGCCACGTCGCCCGGCTAGTTTTTTGTATTTTTTAGTAGAGACGGGGTTTCACCGTGTTCGCCAGGATGGTCTCGATCTCCTGACCTCGTGATCCGCCCGTCTTGGCCTCCCAAAGTGCTGGGATTACAGGCTTGAGCCACCGCGCCCGGCCAGGTTTAGATTCTTTAAAAAGTTGTCCCAGAGTTGCTCTTAGTTTTTCCATTTACCTGTTTTACACCTGCACCCATACTGCTGAATGTGACCAGAGAAAAACACAGACCCACTTTCCAGTTGTTTTTTTTTTAAGACAGAGTCTTGCTCTGTCACCCAGGCTGGAGTGCCGTGGCATGATCTTGGCTCACTGCAACCTCCACCTCCCGGGTTTGATCAATTCTCCTGCCTCAGCCTCTTGAGTAGCTGGGACTACAGGTGCAAGCCACCATGCCCAGCTAATTTTTGTATTTTTAGTAGAGACAGGGTTTCACCACATTGCCCAGGCTGGTCTTGAACTACTGACGTCAAGTAATCTGCCTGCCTTGGCCTTCCAAAGTGCTGGGATTACAGGCGTGAACCACACCACTCCCGGCCAACACAGAGCCACTTTCCTTGTAACTATTTTTTGGAGACAAAGTTGCGCTCTGTCATCCAGGCTGGAGCACAGTGGTGCCATCAGAGCTCACTGCAGCCTTGACCTCCTGGGCTCAAACAATCCTGCCACCTCAGCTTCCCAAGCAGCTAGGATTACAGGCACATGCCACCACATCCAGCTAATTTTTAATTTTTTTTTTTTTTTTTGGGACAGAGTGTCGCTCTGCCACCCAGGCTGGAGTGCAGTGGCATGATCTCGGCTCACTGCAAGCTCCTCCTCTGGGGTTCATGCCATTCTCCCACCTCAGCCTCCTCAGTAGCTGGGACTACAGGTGCCTGACACCACGTGCAGCTAATTTTTTGTATTTTTAGTAGAGACGGGGTTTCACCGTGTTAAGCCAGGATGGTCTCGATCTCCTGACCTCGTGATCCGCCTGCCTCAGCCTCCCAAAGTGCTGGAATTACAGGCGTGAGCCACTGCACCCGGCCTAATTTTTCATTTTTTAAAACTGTTTGTAGAGACAGGGTCTTGCCATGTTGCCCAGGCCAATCTCAAATACCTGGGCTTAAGTGATCCGCCCACCTCGGCCTTCCAAAGTGTCCGGATTATAGGCATGAGCCACTGTGCCTGGACTTTTAACACTTTAAATTCACGTCTGCCTACCTCAGGTGAGTCCTTAATATTGCCTGACAGTCATGATACAGTTTCTTGGTACACTCCCTCTCCTAGATGCCTATTTTCATACCTTCCTTCTATTCATACCTCCAATATTACTTCCCCCGTGACGACCTTGCTTTCTATTCCACTGAGGAAACAGGAGCCAGAAGACAACTTCCACAAGCTCACACCATGACACTACCACACTTACCTGCAACTTGGCCCACGTATTCTGTATGATTTCCTGCTGCTCTGAACCAGCAAAGGCCAGTATCTCCTGCTACATCCTATCACTTTTCTGCAACCCAAAGACATTTATCCACTAAATCTCTCCTCTCTTTTCAATATCATCTATTTTCTTCTCTATCAGATCACTGTTGCCAGCATACAAATTCACTCCAATTTCTACCACAAAAATCCTCTCAAGCCATACCCTCCCTCCATTTATCTGCTTGAGCAAAGTTTCTCTGAAGAGCTGTCTATACTCGACCAGGCACGGTGACTCATGCCTGTAATCCCAGCACTTTGGGAGGCCGAGGTGGGTGGATCATGAGGTCAGGAGATTGAGACCATCCTGGCTAACACGGTGAAATCTCATCTCTACTAAAAATACAAAAAATTAGCCAAGCGTGGTAGCGGGTGCCTGTAGTCCCAGCTACTCGGGAGGCTGAGGCAGGAGAATGGCGCGAACCCAGGAGGCAGAGCTTGCAGTGAGCTGAGATTGCGCCACTGCACTCCAGCCTGGGTGACAGAGCGAGACTCCATCTCAAAAAAAAAAAAAAAAAAAAAGAGTTGTCTATACTCATTGCCATAGGTTCCTTTCCCTCAAATTTTCTTCCCTACAATCAGGCACTTCCCCTACCAATCTACCAAAACTATTTTGATAAGGTAATTCTACCTTGCTAAATCAGTCACTTCTAGTTCATATGTAACATGACCTGTCAGCAACATTTTTATTTTTTTATTAAAAATTGTTTTGTGCCGGGCACGGTGGCTCACACCTATAATCCCAGCACTTTGGGAGGCTGAGGCAAGCGGATAACCTCAGGTTAGGAGTTCAAGACCAGCATGGCCAATGTGGTGAAACCCTATCTCTACCAAAAATACAAAAAATTAGCCGAGCGTGGTGGCGCGCACATGTAATCCCAGCTACTCAGGAGACTGAGGCAGCAGAATCGCTTGAACCCAGGAGGCGGAGGTTGCAGTGAGCCAAGACCATGCCAGCCTGGGCAACAGGCAAGACTGCAGCCTGGGCAACAGGGCAAGACTCCATCTCAAAAAAAAAAAAAATTATTATTATTATTACTATTTTTGTAGAGACAGGGTCTCACTACGTTGTTCAGGATGGTCTCAAACTGCTGGCCTCAAGTGATCCTTCAACCTTAGCCTCCCAAAGTCCTGGGATTGGATTACAAGCATGAGCTATCGCCCCCATCCAAGTCAGCAACATTTGACACAGTTCATTATTCCTTCCTGGAAACACTTTCTTTAGTGTCTTCTGGGATACCTCACTGCCTAGTTTTCCTGCTATTTCACTAGCTGTTCTTTTTCAGTCTCCTTTACTAGTTGCTTCCATCTTTCTCACCTCTAAAATTGGAGAGTACCAGAGTTTGGTCCCCGGACTGCTATTCTTCTTTATCCTCTGATCTCACTTAGATTGATAGCTTTAAATACCTGGTGATATCCAAATGTATATCTTCAGTAGGACCCCTTCCCTTAACTCTAGAGCTGTATCTCCAGCTGCCTTCTCAGTATCTCACCTTTGAAAATCTAACAGGCATCTCAAATTTAACACGGCCAAGTTAAAACTCCCCCCTTTTCCTCCCCAAACCTGCTTTTCCCTAAAGAATCTCTTTATCAGTAAATGGCAATCTCATTCTTCCTGTTTTTAGGCCAAAAGACATACCTAGAAGCAGACATAGAATCATCCTTAGGTCCTTTCTTTCATACTTCACATCTAATTCATCAGAAAATTATGTCTGCTCTATCTTCAACCACTTCTCATCATGTCCATCACTATCTCCCTGGGCCAAGCCCCATCATTTCTCACTTGGATAATTCCAACAGCCTTCTAACTTCTCTGCTTCTGCCCTTGCCTCTATATAACCTATTCTCAAGAAGGTGGCCAAAGTGGCCTTTTAAAACATTAATCAGTGTCACTCATCAGTTCAAGGCCTCCAATGACTTCTCATCAGAGTAAAAACCAAGGCCTTTGGAATAGCCTTTTAAAATGTGGACCCACCATTAACTCATTCACCTCAACTCCTTTTCCTTCTTTGCTTATTCTATTTTAGCAACCTAACTTTATGGACACACCAGAAATATTCCAGCTTTGGGATGCTTGCAACTGTCTGGAATACCTGTCACAGTATGGTGTATTCCTTCACCTCCTGCAGACTGTTCTTCAACTCTCACTTTCTCAAATCATCCTGTTTAAAACTGTAGCCTCTCTAGCCTCTTCACACTTCAATCCTCTTTCCTTATTTTTCTCGTAGTTATTATCAGCTGACATATCATTTTTTATTTTTTATTTTTCTTTTAGAGAGAGCCTTGCATTGCTTCTAAGGCTGGAGTGCAGTGGTACAATCAAGGCTCAATGCAGCCTCGACCTCCCGGGCTCAAGTGATCCTCCCACCTCAGCCTCCTGAGTAGCTGGAATTACAGGTGTGTGCTACCACACTCGGCTAATTTTTAAAATTTTTCTGTAGAGACAAGGTCTCACTATGTTGCCCATGCTGGTCTCAAGTGATCCTTCTGCTTCAGCCTCCCAAAGTGCTGGAATTAAAGGTGTGTAATCATGCTTGGCCTTTTTCCTTATTTACTGTCTGCCTCCCCAACCTTCTGAGGGCTGAAATGTGATTTTTTTGTTGTTCAGTGCTGAATACTCAATGGCCAGAACAAGGGTTAGCACACATTAAATGCTCAATAAACATTTGCTAAGTGAATCCACACCATATTGATAAACCATTTAGATTTACTTTAAAATTAAAGATTCTTGAAAGGTCACTCAGAAGAAACTCCCCTTCTAAGTTTATCAAGCAGAAGAAAAGTAACTAAAGAGATGTTGTTTGGTAAAAGCAGATGATATTCCCAGATTTTCATCAGTTATATCTACTTCAAAGATGTTTCACATTATCTCCAAATCTTATTTCCCCTTCTTTTTAACATGATTCAAGTTACTCTAGCACTGAGGAGGAATAAGCAGTCAGGCAGATCCATAATATGAAATGCAGTCCTTCTGCTTATAATAGTGGTTTCAAATAGAACCAACCTAAGTTAGGAATAACTCAGGGAATAGCACAGAGCTACAGCTAACACTGCTCAATTTCAATTCTCCAAGGACAAAACCACATGTCATTTTACAATCCAAACAACTAAGTGACTACTATGCCAGAGCCTCTTCACAGACGCTGAGAGCAAAGGAGTTGAGGAAAGCAAAGACCAAGACGATGAAACATGTTTATAGACTTTTAGAGAGAGAGAGTGGAAGTTATGTGTCACTAGTGAAAAGTGGCAAATGAGGAAAACAGGAGTCTGGGTACCTCCGGAAGTGAAAGAAACGGCAGGCTACAGTGGAATCATCTTGCTCCTGTTCCTTAAACTTCCGGTACCGCTCCAGGCGGCATTCACGACACTTGTGCAGATGAGGTGCCACGTTGATGCATGACCCATCCTGCAGGAAGGGCTCTCCAGATTGCTTCAGCTTCTTCACTTTGCTTACATCTTTCAGCACTGACTGGCCAACTGTGGCAAGGGGAAGAGAAGAAAAGTTTGTCATGGGGTGTAAACAGGAACCAATAGCATGATTCTTTTGGGGACAGACATTTGTCCTGACCTGGGTTGCTACTTCTTTCCCTGCTTGGGCATGTACCCATTATGTCCATCCTTGAAAGGAAGGGAAAGCAAGGAGCAAAGAAGCTTCCACTGGGAGCTAAGAACCATGCAGAACTTGTGGGAAGTGCCACACTAAGGCGAAACAACTTTGCATATGGGTGTGAAAAACACAAGGAGGCAGAATATAGCCATCACCTGCCTCTAGTCTCTCACGATATGGCTATTCTGTTCATCAGGACCTCTTGAGCTCCCACAACATAGCAATTCCTATTGAAAACAGCCGCTTTTACCACAAGACTTTGTTTTACATGCTTCTGGATCATAACCTCACGCCACAGAAGTTAATGGATTTTGATAGAGCTGTTAAAATCCTTATGTAGGTTTCAGAGAGAAGCAAACTGAGGGGTGATTCTCTCTGCTTCATCACGTCTACAAATGTCTGCTATGTGGGAATGGATACCAGTTCCCAGTAACCCCTCTGAAGTAAAGAGGATGAGCCAAAGTGAAGTAAAAAGGGATGAGACAAATGCAAAGAAATAGTTCCTGACCAAAAATAACCGACTGCCAAGGAAAATCAAGAGTCCTCCTTTGGGGGATTATCATTATATGGGACAGATACCCCTCTTACAGTGCTGGTTTAGATGCAATCCTGCCCTGAACCAGGTCTGACGAGGGGCCTCTGCCAGGTCCTCTTGGCTCTGTAATTCTATGAGATTACAGAACTTTCCATCAAAGTGAGGGCCTCTGCTGCACAAGAACACAACAGGCATTTGAGCCCAGTGCCAGAGCAAAGCCCAAATACAGCCCCAGCAGGATCACCTTTCAGGGGGGCGGTCCGAGGCCGGCCCTTGGGGGCCTGCTTCCCTTTGCTTTTGCCCAGCAACAGCTCAGCACTGCGCTCCCCATTGGGGCCCAGCTTCCCCATCAGGTGCTCCGGAATCCCCTTCAGGCCTGTCTTAGCCTGCAGCTGTTCCTCAGAGTCACTCAAATCTGACAGGTCACTGTTGGTGCTGGAGTCCGAGTCCTGTCTGCAAGCCAAGCTTCGCTCATCCAGTGAGAACCTTTTCACAGCTTCAAAAGGAGCTTTGTTCTCCTGTGAAAAATCTGCCGGGGAGGACAGAAAGCCGCCTGAGTGCCTGCCAAAGACGTTACTAAAGGTTTTGAGGAGGGGATTGTCCTGCTGCCCAGGGCCCACAGTTGGCCTCTCCTCTGTGGGGCTGGAGGAGAGAGTTGGCATCTCAATGGGCTGAGTGAGGCTGCTGGTGGGCGAGCTGGAGCGGCCATTCCCCATGGCAGAGAGGCTTGGGCCCCCACTGGTAAGAGCTGAGCCCAGAACACCAGATACTAGCTTGGAGGAGTCAGTTGTAATGAAGAGGGGTTTCTTCTTTGCTAAAGATGCCGAATCTGCAGAGGAGTGAGACTCGGGCCAGCTGGGTGCCACCTTGGAGGTGACAGTGGTAGCAGAAGAGGAGCTACCTGATGCCTGAGATGCAAAACTGCTGAAAGGGCTGTGTTCAACTTTCTCCACAAATGCCAGGAAAGGATTAGAAGGCTCTTCTCGGGACAATTTGGGGGGCTGTAAAAATAGATTTTCATGATTCTCTGGGGTACGGGTATTTAGGAGGCTCCGTGGGAAGGCTGGAGTGAGGGTGGGCATGGACTCTGCAGGCACTTTCCGGTCCACAGAGCTGCCAGCCTTAGAGCCTGGCTTAGTGTCTGCTCCAAGAACGGATCTGCCTTTACATAGGCCTGAGCTCAGGCTCTCAAGGCTTTGTTTGAATGAGTCCCGACTAGAAGAATCATCTGCCAAACTCTCTGAAACAGTAGTGAAGTAGTTACTGGTAGGTAAAGTTTGGGACATGCATTGAAAAAACAAGTTTTTGGAGAGATCAGTGTCTTTCTGAGCCTCTTGTGCAGAGCTACAGCCAAAAGAGAAGCCCAAAGGTTTGTTCTCTGTGGCTAGAACACCATTAGACTGGCTCCTTCCACTTCCAAAAGTCAAAGGTTGCGATGAACTAGGGAGAGGTGCTCCAAATCCAGAAGAGGCCAGAATAGAATTTCTTGAATTCTGAAAGGAAGATAGTCTGAATTAGTGATGCTGGCTTCTTATGACTATCTAATGATCTCTTTCTTGGACCTCACTATCACCATATCAGCATTTCTTGGGGGTCAATCAACTTTTCTCTTTTACAATTCCATGGATCTTCTCTTATAACTGGAGTTCACCAGCAGTGGGAAGAAATCTGCCACAGACTACACTGAGGGTATCTTTAGCAAGGTGAACCAGAGATAGCAGGATGTCATTCATCCTGCCATTCCCTTGGTTGTTATCCAATTGGTTGTCACAGTGCTAGAAGGCCATGTAGCCTTTTTGGCATGCATTTGGAAGTGGAGAGCTCCTCTAAGGAATTGGAGAAAAGGGTTCCTGAATAGACACCAGCTTTTACAGTGACCCCTGTAGTATTAATATATCTCAATGACCTTGGGAACTACTGTTAAAGTTTTGATTTATTTGGGCTACTGTAAAATTGCCCATTTTACAAAAAATGGCTTTAATCCTAGGACAAGCCTACTGCACATTAAAGAAAAGTGTTCTCCTCATTAATCTTAAAGTCCACAACATGGACCCTTTTGGATTTCGGCATCTATTTATGGGTTCAAGTCAACCTACGAGTTGAATATCTACTTCAATTAATGTTAGACATACAGATGCTAAAATTAAAGAAAGCAAGCTATTTACCAAGACCTTTGTTATAATTAGAATCTAATAAGAAACCAAGAGGATAAATGTATATACTGACAATATCCCAAAAAAAGCTTTCAGCGTAACTGATGAAATAATAAAACACTCTCCTTTCCTTCTTTTACCTTCAAAATGTTAACTTCTGCTTGTGAATGACTGTATAAAGAATGGGGCCTGGCGCGGTGGCTCATGCCTGTAATTCCAGCACTTTGGGAGGCCGACGTGGGTGAATCACGAGGTCTGGAGTTCGAGACCATCCTGGCCAACATGGTGAAACCCTGTCTCTACTAAAAACACAAAAAATGAGCCGAGCATGGTGGCACGTGGCTGTAGTCCCAGCTACTCGGGAGGCTGAGGCAGGAGAATTGCTTGAACCCGGGAGGCAGAGGTTGCAGTGAACCCAGATTGCGCCATTGCACTCCAGCCTGGCGACAGAGCAAGACTCCGTCTCAAAAAAAAAAAAGAACGAACTTTCCTATATATTAATGTACCCAGATATAGACAAGAGGGACACACACACACACACACACACACACACACAAACACACAGAGAGAGAGAGAAGAGACCCATAGGTAGTTATGAGCCCTTACTTAATATTTATTAATTTAATAAAACCCAGATCCTAGTACTTGACTTGCACATCATAGATTACTTTCAAGTAGTAGAGGATGATATACCTTAATATTCACTTTAAAACACTGGAAATAAAAATTATTCCATCATCACTTAATGGATATGGAGTTTTCCTTTTGGAGTGATGAAATTTCTGGATCTAGATAGTCTTCATAGTTTTGCAACACTGTAAATGTACTAAATGCCACAGAATTGTACATTTTCAAGTCATAAGTTTTACATTATGTATATTTTACTACAATTAAAAAAAAAGGGATTCCCGATAAACAAAAGGGCTATTCTCTTATAAAAATGGGACAGAGTTTTAATTAAACTATTCTTTAAATACACGAGAGGAGTTAACATTCAGGCTTTCCTTGAGGGGTAGCATAGAGACGTAAGAATCAAGCAGGCCACCTAGGCTTGCCTCTGTCTGTGCTACAGAGACTACTTCAGGGTATCTTAAAGTTAAAAAATTAAAGCTCCTTTTTTCTTTATCTTCCTACTAACCAGTAAGCATTGACTTAAACTCCCTCCCCACAACAGAGAAAAAGAGAACAGACACAGCCCTGAGGTGCTGCTGTTGCTTCACAGGCAGGATTTGGCCAGGAGCCTTGATACCTGCATGACTTCAAGGAACCAGCATGGGTAGCTCATGTTTCACTCCTAAAGTTACCCTTTAAAAATAAATACACACATGAATGAAAAATAATTTGGACAGTCTTTCATTTTCCTTCAAATGATTAAATTCCAAATCCTTTTCTTATAAAAAGGTGATGAGAAACTCATCTCAACCCAGTTTTTAGGGCAAGAAGTTTCCTGTTGGCTGTCTTTATTTTAGATCAGGCATTGTAATGAAAACATTAATTTCCACACATTTATTTATTTATTTATTTATTTATTTATTTATTGAGACGGAGTCTCACTCTGTCACCCAGGCTGGAGTGCTGGTGCGATCTTGGCTCACTGTAACCTCCGCCTCCCGGGTTCAAGTGATTCTCCTGCCTCAGCCTCCTGGGTAGCTGGGATTACAGACACATGCCACCAAGCCCAGCTTATTTTTGTTTTTGTTTTTTTTTTTTTTTTTTTTTTGAGACAGAGTCTCACTCTGTTGCCCAGGCTGGAGTGCAATGGCGTGATCTCACTTGCAGATCTCACTTGCAGAGCTCACTGCAAGCTCTGCCTCTTGGGTTCACGCCATTTGGACTCATGCCATTCTCCTGCCTCAGCCTCCCGAGTAGCTGGGACTACAGGCGCCCACACCACCATGCCTGGCTAATGTTTTGTATTTTTAGTAGAGACGGGGTTTCATCGTGTTAGCCAGGATGGTCTCGATCTCCTGACCTAGTGATCCACCTGCTTCGGCCTCCCAAAATGCTCGGATTACAGGCATGAGCTGTACTGTGCCTGGCTCATTTCTATACTTTTAAATCATATCCTAGAAGAACCAAACAGAAACATAGCAACATGACTATGTTTTATAGAAATTTTATAGTCACAAAAATTTCCCCAACCTGTTTAAAAGAAAATACTCTTTGAATATGAATTTCATATATTCAGCTTTGCTACTCTAAGAGTAGCAGCATTCAGTGGGTCTCTTTTATAGCATGTAAAACCTGGTCTATTTTGTAAGCCCCATTTACATTCACACTGCCTTTGACATGGAGCTTTTTAAAAATAATTTAGACACTATGACGATTTACACTGGAAATCCATGTAAGATCCTCACCTGGTTATCTTAGGAATGCTGGTCAACTAACAGCACAAACCATCAACAGTGTGAAATTTGCATTTACAAGCCCTCTCCTCTTCTGTGTGGACATTTCATCTCCCTCCCTATCCCTGCACACTAGGGATTAACAATCTGCACTTGTTGGGGAGGGAAAGAAGTCATGTTTGTCATGTTTTGTCTGGCATTGTTATATCTGAAATGATTCCGTTTTAGGATGTGAGCTCCTTCAAATAGGGGTTTCAATTCTTTACATATAATATACAGTACTTAGCATACAATAGTTTCCTATATATAATTTTAAAAAATCATTAACCATTTTATCTCTGTATTTCATATTCTAGCTTGAGTTAATAGCTGTTTGGGGAAAAAAAGATGACTAGCACCATAAATCATATTTTGGTGACCAAAATTAGTCAAAAAGATTATATTATAGTGATTTTGATATTTTGGATTAGGGAGACAACTTGATGTTAACTTACATTTAACAGAGGTTCCATTTTAGCAACCATATATGCATATCAGATAAAGAACAAAGGAAATCAGATACTGTTGTGATGATATCCATCAAATTTTCCAGGTAAGGCTTAAAAAGATGAAGTTGGGGAGAAAAAAACCTTTCATGGCCATATCAAATGATGGAAATTAACTCAGCCTCAAGGGAAAATATCACAGAAAATGATGAATTGAAAACAAAGTAATGGTGGCTTGCACACATAGCCTTAATTATAGTATTCACTATTACTAATACTGTAATTCATTAACCTCACCTCTTATAGGCCTAGTAGAGGCTTGACCACTATATGAACTAAATAGATAATTGAACTTAAAACATTCCCCACCAGATCTACTTTAACATGTCTTTAAATTAGGTTTTATCATCAGTTTTTGATTCACCCAATTGTTCCGGTGCCTTTTAAGAGCTGATACAGTTATTAAAATATACACATTTACCCAATGAGCAGTAAAGGCCTTCCATAGAGTACATTTTAAGCACATCTCAGAAATACTCCTTCCCTGGGGCACTTGAATGTTTTTTAATGTTAGCAATAAAGGAGGGCGAAAGAGTAAACCCAAATCTTGCAAATCTGCCCCTGAAGTAACTCACCTCTCCCGAGGCCTGCGACCGGCTGCCTTTCTGTTTTTCTGGCACAGTCCCTGCTGCAAGGCCAGTGTCTGAGATCCTCACTGTGTTTGGGGTGGAGCTGGCAGTAGTGACCACAGCTGCGGAAGCCACTATGCCCTGGCCAACTTGTTCCAGTGTTTTTCCTGCCTCTTTGTTTTCGGCTCCACCCACCTCTGGGGCCAAAGGTGTCTGACCTGTGGCTGTAGAATACGGAGTGAAAGATGCAGGTGTGTCCCCACCTACAGGCTCATCCTGCACCACCAGAGTCCTGCCGTTTTCTTTGGTGTAAGTGGCAAAGCGAATGTTGCGGTTAATCTGGGGGACAAATGTAGACGGTGGCTGCTTGGCTCTCTGATCCAGCCCTGGCTCTCCACTGGCATTCCCTCCTTTCCAGGGCCCTCGGCTTGCCTCACCTCCATCGCTCCCATTACTGTCTACTTCACCCCTGTCTCCTTTTAATTTCTTTGATGCAGGGTCACACCCAGAGTCCGAAGCACTTTTCCTCCTCCGGCCATCTTTACCCTCTATGCTTTCTCTTTTCTTCTTTCCTTTGGAAGATTTTACTGCTTTTAACGTACCCCCCTACAAAACAAAATTCAAAAAAGATTACAAGGAAACTTTCATCCTGTGAATACCATATACCATTAGCTCTTTCCCATCTCTAGAAACAGACAAAGCAGGCATAGACTGCCAAGTTCCAATGCCAGTTCTAAAACATCCCCTTTGTTAAAAGCTCTAATCTTTCTGTGACTCAATTTATATAGACACATTCAAGATAATAGTTACCAGAGGTTAACTCACTTGGCAAACTTCCTCTTACCCCTTGATGAAATAACTCACTTTATTACATATTTATTTCCTTGCTTGAAAGAAACTTGCATTTTAAGTACTGAAATAGGGAACCTTCTCTAATGAGAAGTCACTAAACCAACATTTGTGAGTCTGTGACCAAAGGAAAAGTGAACCTGGGCTGGGCGCAGTGGCTCATGTCTGTAATCCAGCACTTTGGGAGGCCAAGGCAGGCAGATCACAATGTCAGAAGATTGACACCATCCTGGCCAACATGGTGAAACCCCATCCCTACTAAAATATAAAAAATTAGCTAGGTGTGGTGGCACATGTCTGTAGTCCCAGCAACTTGGGAGGCTGAGGGAAGGGAATCACTTGAATCCGGGAGGCGGAGGTTGCAGTGAGCCGAGATGGCGCCACTGCACTCCAGCCTGGTAACAGAGCGAGACTCTGTCTCAAAATAAATAAATAAATAAGTAAAATAAATTAAGAAAAGAAAACCTGACTCAGAGACAGGTTTGGATTGCTCATGTAGACACTGTAAAAACTCAATCCCCAGATCTTATTTCAAAGCATTAGACAGAGGAAAGGGAAAAAAGCTGGCTACCACTGGCCAAACAGGCAAATCTCATATTTCTTCTAGTAATTTCAGACTACCTCATGAAATCTTACTTGTGTCTTATTTAAGAGGCTAAAACAACCCAGGATGAGATAGGATTAGAAGGGGCAATTCCCATCTCTGAATAGACTCTCTCCCTGAGAATGAAGGGAGTCAGGTATGGGATGCAGCCAACATTCTCTAGAGCAATCTTTGGGCAGCAAAGTTACAGCTGGAACATTTTTTAGATTGGCTTTCCATCATGAAACAGGTATTCACTTTAGCATTATTTGGGTAACTTCCAGATGGTTTTATTCAGAAACTTGTGTGGGGGTGGTAATATGTGACACACAGTTATTTAGCCATTAATATTTACCAACTTAGTTAATGTACTCTTACGTCCTTCAATATTTATAAATTCTTTGCAGATCTATATCTTTATTGTAATCATTATCATAGCTGTTACAATGTAAACTCAAAAATTTTTAAATTTCTTTTTGCCAGTCCTAGTTTCTGTATTTTTCCTCTTTTGCTGCCTTCATTACCGTCCTTTCTCCTTAAACTGTCTTCTATAAACCTCTTAAGGAGGCCTGGCGTGTTGGCTCATGCCTGTAATCCCAGCACTTTGAGAGGCTAAGGTGGGTGGATCCACCTGAGGGCAGGAGTTTGAGACCAGCCTGGCCAACATGGTGAAACCTCGTCTCTACTAAAAATACAAAATCAGCCAGGCATGGTGGTGCATGCCTGTAATCCCAGCTACTGGGGAGGCTGACGCAGGAGAATCACTTGAACCCGGAGGGGAAGGTTGCAGTGAGCCGAGATTGTGCCATTGCACTCCAGCCTGGGCAACAAGAGGGAAACTCCTTCTCAAAAAAACAAAACAAAACAAAACAAAAAACTGTTAAGCATAGCTCAAGATTTTTGTTTCCCTATACTTTTGGTAATATTATCTAAGTTTCTAAGCCTTTCCTTTTTTTTTCCCCCTGAGATGGAGTCTTGCTCTGTTGCCCAGGCTGGAGTGCAGTGGCATGATCTCGGCTCACTGCAAGCTCCACCTAACGGGTTCAAGTGATTGTCTTGCCTCAGCCTCCCCAGTAGTTGGGACTACAGGCGTGTGCCACCACACCCGGTTAATTAATTAATTTATTTATTTTTGAGACAGAATTTCGCTCTTGTCATGCAGGCTGGATTGCAATGGTGTGATTTCAGCTCATGGCAACCTCTGCCTCCCAGGTTCGAGCGATTCTCCTGCCTTAGCCTCCCGAGTAGCTGGGACTACAGGTGCCTGCCACCATGCCCAGCTAATTTTTTGTAGTTTTAGTAGAGACAGGGTTTCATCATGTTGGCCAGATTGGTCTCGAACTCCTGATCTCAGGTAATCTACTCACCTCAGCCTCCCAAAGTGCTGGAATTACAAGTGTGAGCCACCATGCCTGGCCTAATTTTCGTATTTTTTTAGTAGAGACGAGGTTTCACCATGTTGGCGAGGCTGGTCTCAAACTCCTGACCTCAGGTGATCTGCCCACCTCGGCCTCCCAAAGTGCTGGGATTACAGGCGTGAGCTACCGCACTGTCTCTAAACCTTTCATTCAAGAACTTTATCTGTTTGCTAAGTGTTGTTTTCTTTTGATTTTCTTTTTATTTGATTTTTTTTGAGATGGAGTTTTGCTCTTGTCACCCAGGCTGGAGTGCAATAGCGCGATCTTGGGTCACTGCAACCTCCGCCTCCTGTGTTCAAGCGATTCTCTTGCCTCAGCCTCCCAAGTAGCTGGGATTAAAGGTGCCCACCACTATGCCCAGCTAATTTTCGTATTTTTTAGTAGAGATAGGGTTTCATGATGTTGGCCAGGCTGTTCTCAAACTCTGACCTCAGGTGATCCACCTGCCTTGGCCTCTTTTGATTTTTAAAAGCTTTTAAATTCTTTCTTCAATCTCTGTCACCACCCAGTTTTTACTGATGTAAATCACAATCAGTGAACTCTGTTCTTTCTTGTTCATTCACCCATACTTAAAGGAGATGATGAGGTGATCACGGATCTCTAAAAAAGGTTACTATCAAACTTGGCAGAACTATAAAAAATAATTGGACTTTGCTAGCAAAGAAAACAGTAATATCACGCTAATACCAAAAAAGGAAGAACCAACATCTGCTGCTAAAAACCAAAGATCGCTTGGTGTGGTGGTTCGCGCCTGCAAACCCAGAACTTTGGGGGGCCAAGGTGGGCAGATCATGAGGTCAGGAGTTTGAGACCAGCCTGGTCAATATGGTGAAACCCTGTCTCTACTAAAAATACAAAAATTAGGTGGGCATGGTGGTGCACGCGTGTAGTCCCAGCTATTCGGGAGGCTGAGACAGAAGAATCGCTTGAACCCGGGAGGTGGAGGTTGCAGTGAGCCGAGATCGCCCCACTGCACTCCAGCCTGGGCGACATAGCAACACTCTGTCTCAAAAACAAACACAAACCAAACATCTCACCTATAAGTCATCCAGCCAACTTGCAGAGCCTGGCTCACAGAAACCTACTACCAGTCCCTAAACAACTTATATGTAAGTCCTACTTACAGTGAGCTACTCATATGTGAGTAAGCAGCCTATAACATTGAGACCAGTACTCCCCAGTTACATTTGGCCAGCTGAATAGTACCTGGCATACAATATGTGCTTAATGAAGGAATGAAATAAGGAAAGGAACAAAAAAGGAGACCAATACATGATCAAAGTAGCAGGTGTTTTCAGCCATGCAAACACAGTCAGGAGACTTACCCTATTTGTGGTAATATTACATGTAGTAAACAGTTTTCAAATTTAACCCTGGCCAGGTACGGTGGCTCATGCCTGTCATCCCAGCACTCTGGGAGGCTTAGGTGGGAGTTTGAGACCAGACTGGGCAAGATAGCGAGACTCTGTCTCAAAAAAAAAAATTTTTTTTTCTTTTCCTATTCTGATCTTGTTTTAGGAAGTCAAGAATGACTGGATAAAGATGAGGAAAGACTATATACTTAGCAGGAGTGGCAAAGACAGCAATATTACAGAGGTGCTAAGATACCGTGAGGAATATGCGGATAGCTGGTCAACTGAAGGAAATTCACACAGAATTACTCGATTGGTTTAGGCAGAGATTTTTTTTTTTTTTTTTTGAGACAGAGTCTTGCTCTATCACCCAGGCTGGAGTGCAATGGTGCGATCTTGGCTCATTTCAACCTCCAGCTAAGGTTCTAGAGATTCTCCCACCTCAGCCTCCCAAGGAGCTGGGATTACAGACACCCATCATCATGCCTGGCTAATTTTTTTTTTGTATTTTTTAGAGACAGAGTTTCACCATGTTGGCCAGGCTGGTCTTGAACTCCTGACCTCAAGTGATCCACCTGCCTTGGCCTCCCAAAGTGCTGGAATTACATGTGTGAGCTACTGCGCCTGGCCCAGAGATCATCAATACATCTTTTTTTGGGCTACATTAATTCTGAATAAACCAAGAGTTGGGCAGGCTCATAACAATTATGGAGTAACCAATTCACTGTGGGCTGAACACTGAACTAGGTACCAGCTTGAATTGATTCTACCTGGGAATACAGAATTTCAGACTCCCTTGGAGCTCCCTGCCACCGAATGGAAAAAAAAAAAAAAAAGTGGACATAGTTTATCCTTCATTTCTTGTTACTTGGTAGATCACAAGTATTACTACTGCTTATTGCACTTTTAACTGACTACTGTATCTTTCAAATATACCTGTCCTAACAGAATACAGAAAGAAACCAGCCTTGCATTTTAGAAGAATTAGGGAACATAGTCATGATTAAAAGGGTTTGCTCAAACTAGGTCTCTTTCTTGAGAACATCCCCCCTTAGACAGACTGTGGAGACAGCAAAAAAATGTACAGTGGCTAAAGCTGAACAACTCAAAGGGCATCCATGGAAAACACATATATAAGGGATCTACACACAGCAAGATAATGCAAGCTCATGAGTCTGCTCAGGAATGCAGTCCATTACTATACCTCGCTTTGAGACGTTGAATTATCCATCAGCATCACATGGATTAGTCTGGGATCTACCGACTTGATCTCACCACTCTACAGTAGGAGGGGAAAAAGATGTTTAATGCCTTGCCCATAAAGACATAATTATGTAATTTCCTAATCGATGTAATTATCTCTTTATTGTTTTGACTCACCTACTAGAATGAAAGCTCCATGACAGCAGAGCTCTCTACTGTCTCATTTACTGCTACAACAGGTTAGAACACGGTAAGCATTCAAATATTTGTTAAGCAAATGAATGAAAGAAGTGAATTCATATCCAAGTGTGCCTTTTAGCGATGTTAATTTTGAATCCTGTATCTCTAAAACCATCCTATTCTGTATAGTATGAAACAAAAAACCTTCAGAACCAATAATCATTAAAAGAATCACTCTAGGGTTAGGTGCAGTGGTTCATGCCTGTAATCTCAGCATTTTGGGAGGCCAAGGTGGGTGGATCACCTGAAGTCAGCAGTTCAAGACCAGCCTGGCCACCATGGTGAAACCCCGTTTCTACTAAAAATACAAAAAATTAGCCGGGTGTGGTGGTGCGACTGTAATCTCAGTGACTCGGGAGGCTGAGGCAGGAGATTCGCTTGAACCCGGGAGGTGGAGGTTGCAGTGAGCCGAGATCATGCCATTGCATTCCAGCTTGGGCAACAAGAGCAAAATTCTGTCTCCAAAAAAAAAAAAAAAAAAAAAAAATCACTCCAAGCCGGGCATGGTAGATCATGCCTGTAACCCCAGCACTTTGGAAGGCTGAGGCAGAATGACCAGGAGTTCGAGACCAACCTGGGGAACACAGTGAGACTCTGTTTAAAAAAGAAAAAAGAATCATTCTACTATTAGAGAATAAAAACCCTGTAGGGGGGCAATTTGATAGAAAATGTCAAATTTATTGTGCATATTCTTTGACCTAGTAATTATACATACAAATTTATTCCAATAAATAATGTAAAAAGATGTTCACTGTGATATTACATGTACTAGTGAAAATATTGGCAATGATTTAAATGTCTATCAATTTTAGATTAGTCATGATATATCTATGTAGTGGAAAAGAATGCATCTATTTTAAAGGATGAGACAGATCTTTACATTTACATACAAAAATGCTCATTATATACAATTAAGTAAAAAAGGTAAATTATATAACTATGTGTACTATATGATCCTATTTGTTACTAAAGTGTGACATATTTATAGACAGCATATAAATTACATATCATATAAATTATGTATCATATAACTCATATATATCATATAAATAAATATATAAATATTCTGGCTGGGTGCACTGGTTCATATCTGTAATCCCAACACTTTGGGAGGCTGAGGTGGGTAGATCACTTGAGCTCAGGAGTTTGAGACCAGCCAGGCAACATAGCAAGACTCCTTCTCTACAAAAAATAGAAAAATTAGCTAGGTGTGGTGGCACACGCCTGTAGTGCCAGCTACTCCAGAGGGTGAGGTGGGAGAATTGCTTGAGCCCGAGAGGCAGAGGCTGCAGTGAGCCGTGATCGCACCACTGCACTCCAACTACTAACCATTATGAATATAATACTAGTATCATACATTTATATATTGTTTTACAGATTTCAAAGCACTTTCAGATACTTTAATCTCAGGACCTAAAACAGTGTTGTAAGGTCAGTGGGGGTTTACATATTTACCTCTAGTTTATAGATGAGAACAGTGAAGTTAAGAAAGTTCAATAGCCTTTCTAGGGGTTACACAACTATTAAGTGATAGAGTCAGGGATGGGACCCAAGTCATCTTACACATAGTGAAGTGCTCACCTATCTAAACCATCCTTTTTAAGGGGATGGACAGACCTTAGACAGAATAATGCAGAGTCTCACCTCAGTTACAGATACCTCCATAAGACGAGTGATGGAGTCTTGATGGCTCACAACACCATAGAGCCACCCTTCTTCCCCCTCTGGCTGATATACCTTGACCCTGTGACCTTGAACACTGTAGGGACCTAAAAGGGAGATCAGTCAGTATTGAATATTTTTGGCTAAGCTATATTTCATAATTGTTTCTAAAAGTCAAAGGAAAATTAGGTAATGTAAATATTTGGCACTTTTGGTCCCCTTTTATAGAATTGAACAAATGAGCAATTCCAGATTTACCATACTCAGCAATTTAAAAACAAAACCTGAATGGTTTCTTCCAGTGGTCTTTGTAAATTCTTCATTTATTCACAAATTCCTCAGACTTTCCCAGCCCTCCAATGCCCCCTTGCCTCAATCTTCCAGTTCTGAAAGTATTATAGGAAGGGAAAGCAAACTTCCAAATAAAAAACTACGGTAGTATGAAAATGTAGTTAGATACCTGACATGTATCTAACTACATGTACATGAAAAAAGTGGGAGGCCACTAAGTTGAATGTGCTGTTATGTTATGTTATGTTGTTATGTTATGTTATGTTATGTTATATATGGCCGTTTACATTCTGGTATCTGAGTTTCAATAACAGTGGGTGGAGAGTTCAATTTACGACGTTTCCAGCCTTTTGCACTAATAATAGGCTGAACAAATATAGCACCTGTCTTCCTAGGAACACAGAGTTTCAAATATATTACTTTATCAGCAGGTAATGTTACTCTGCAATTTAAGCTGCCCTCCAAGGACAGTTTCCCCCCCCGCCATATCCTTGTTCATTGAGACTAGATAGCTAAATCGTTACCAATTTTAGATTTTTCTCTCTCAGAGTTAAAATTAAGATTCTGTAACTTTTCTATGTCCTACCTCTCCTTCTGTCCACTCAATTTTCTTTTCTGCTACCAATTTTCCTCATATTCTTTCTTCCACTGTATCTTTCCTTGATTATTTAACATCATTTTATCCTGACACCTTCCTTCCCCAACAGGTCAGTTTTTCTACCTTTACCTGTTTAGATTTATTTTGACAAAAGAGAAACAAGGAAACTATTTCCCTGAAAATAATGATTATTATGAGATCAAGAAAGGAAGGGGAGTGAATGTATAACATAAATGAAGCCAATAGTTTACACCTTTTGTGTAGAATCTTGGGCAAAACTTGTATCTGAACTTGAAAGCTAATAATTTTTTTCATTCTTAAAAACAACATGCTTTTAACGTGAATGAGTCTGTGGACACATTATACTTTGCACTCTAAGTTATTTGTTGGTGTTTTTAGTTCTTGAGAAACTTGTAGATTGTAAGTTAAAAAAGCAAAGATTTTCTAATTCATTGCTATATCCCCAATGCCTTAACACTGTCTAGTACATAATATTTAAGAAATTAAAAAAAACTAAAACTCAACTCATAATAAAACTGTATATTATGAAATGCAGAATAAACCGGAAACGCTGGTCTGAATGAGATTCTGTTTTTGCTCTAAGAGCATCTTTAAGGGGATGGATGGACCTTAGACAGAATAATACAGAGTCTCACCTCTGTTACAGACACCTCCATAAGACGAGTGATGGAGAGAGAATGAGATCTCTATTCTAGAGATCCAGCTAACTGGAGATACTCTTTATTTTTATTATTTTTTAATAAATAATAATAATTATCCTTCATGTAGCATCTGACTCTGCCCACAAAAAGAAGATAAGTACAAATGTTTAAGGTTGCGTGGTATCCCATACTATCACTCAACAGTGATCATTCACCTGAATCAGAGTTCAGGGACAGAAGACTATCTGTTCTTACCTCGGCTGAATATCTCCTGTAGCTTTTGGTCACTGATCAAAGCATTAACTGTTTCTCTCAGTGCAGCATGTTCCAAAAGAAGCTGGTTTTGGCTATCTGTTCCCATCTGGTAAAGATAAAAGAAGAAAACAACTGAATGTTAACATGAATAGCAAACATCTAATCAGTTGAGAAAAATCATATCCTAAGGAGCTGCATATCAACATTTGCCAAACAGTATCTACAGAACCTTAGTCTCAGGCTAGGTGTGGTGATCATGCCTGTAATCTCAGTACTTTTGGAGGCCAAGGCAGGAGGATCGCTTGAACCCAGGAAGTTTGAGGCTGCAGTGAGCTATGGCTGTGCCATTGCATTCCAGCCTAGATGGCAGAATAAGACCCTGTCTCTTGAACAACAAAAAAAAGAGAAGAACTCTAGTCTCATGAAATGTTTTGCAAAAATTAAGAATGCTAGGATCAATTAGGATTAGGAAATATTATATATCTTTCTACATACAATAGCCTATTAAAGCCTCTGAGAAGATACAGGAAAGAAACTTATTTAGGCCAGTGTTTCTCATACTTATTTGACCACAAAACATTTTATTCCTTGTACATCTTTTTTCTTATTTCAGTATTTATCCAAAATTTACTAAGTGCTATCTCATAAAGCACTAAGATTATAAATATGAATAAAGCAAGGTTGCTGAGAGGGAATGAGGCCTAATGAGCAGGGAAGACGTATCAACAAAGAAATCATCATTAACATCTCACGGAAGACAGTTTAGGAAATAACTGCTCTTGTCTGTCTTAGTAAGACAGTAAAACTCTTAGTCTCCTGATTTTCTTCCTGCAGACAGCAACCCTTACAAGTGAGAAATAAATGTATTTTCCTAAATTCTGAAACTATAACTCAGACACTGGTTTGTTTTAACTATTAACTAGTCCCTTTTCTTTGTAACTATGATACTTCATGCTGCTTGGAACCAGTCCAAACTCCTGGATGTCAATAATGAATAGGCCCCCTTGGACTCAAGTTACAGAAATAGCCACCTCAGAGAAGCCACCTCTTCTTTTTTTTTTTTTTTTTTGAGACAGTCTTGCTCAGTCACCCAGTTGCCCAGTCGCCCAGGCTGGAGTGCAGTGGCACTATCTTGGCTCCCTGCAAGCTCTGCCTCCCAGGTTCACACCATTCTCCTGCCTCAGCCTCCCAAGTAGCTGGGACTACAGGCGCCCACCATCATGCCTGGCTAACTTTTTTGTATTTTTAGTAGAGACGGGGTTTCACTGTGTTAGCCAATATGGTCTCGATCTCCTGACCTCGTGATCCGCCTGTCTGGGCCTCCCAAAGTGCTGGGATTATAGGTGTGAGCCACCGCACCCGGCCGAAACCACCTCTTCTGAAGAGACTCAGAATTGTGGTCTTAAGTCTTGGGTGGTTTTAGGGTAGGGTAGAGCCGTGTAGAAGAAGAAAGAAGCCTCAGCCACCAGAAGTACTTTTCAAGGGAGCAGAAAACCTTTAAAATGCACAGGGAGATTGGGTACAGTGGCTCACGCCTGTAATCCCAGCACTTTGGGAGGGCAAGGTGGGTGGATCACTTGAGGCCAGGAGTTTGAGATCAGCCTGGACAACATGGCAAAACCCTGTCTCTACAAAGACTACAAAAATTAGCCAGGTGTAATAGCATGTGCCTTTGATCCCAAGCTAGTTGGGAGGATGAGGCACAAGAATCACTTGAAACTGGGAGGTGGAGGTTGCAGTAAGATGAGATCAAGCCACTGCACTCTAGCCTAGGTGACTGTCTCAAAAATAAATAAATAGGCCGGGCGCGGTGGCTCACGCCTGTAATCCCAGCACTTTGGGAGGCCGAGACGGGCGGATCACGAGGTCAGGAGATTGAGACCAACCTGGCTAACGTTGAAACCCCGTCTCTACTAAAAAAAAAATACAAAAAACTAGCCGGGCGAGGTGGCGGGCGCCTGTAGTCCCAGCTACTCGGGAGGCTGAGGCAGGAGAATGGCGTAGACCTGGGAGGCGGAGCTTGCAGTGAGCTGAGATCCGGCCACTGCACTCCAGCCTGGGCGACAGAGCGAGACTCCGTCTCAAAAAATAAATAAATAAATAAAAATAAATAAATAAATAAATAAAATTTATAAAATACCAGGTACGGTGGCTCACGCCTGTAATCCCAGCACTTTGGGAAGGCCAAGGCAGGTGGATCACCTGAAGTCAGGAGTTCGAGACCAGCCTGACCAACATGGTGAAACTCTATCTTTACTAATAATACAAAAATTATCTGGGTTTGGTGGCACATGCCTGTAATCCCAGCTACTTGGGAGGCTGAGGCAGGAGAATTGCTTGAATTCAGAAGGCAGAGGTTTCAGCGAGCCAAGATCATGCCATCGCACTCCAGCCTGGGCAACAAGAGCAAAACTCTCTGTCTCAAAAAAATAAGTAAATAAATAAATAAAGGCACAGCGTACTTACTGGAGGAAGTAATATAAGAAACGCTAATATGTTCCCACCTAGCAAAAGGGGAAACACCTATATTTATACCAACAAAGAAATTAGCAATGAGAAAAAAATAGGCTCAAGGCTGAAGCAAGTGTTAAATACCTGAAACAGATGCAGCCCATTGGCATCCGACAGGAACCGAAGCTCTCGATCCAGAAGATATTCCACTGGAACCACAGAACCCAAACCCAGTTTATCTACAAGGGGAGTAAAAGTCTGTGAAGTACAATGACAAGAAATTGATTAGAACTTGGGAATTAAAAAAAAATAGCAATTCAAACAAATCTCTAACTTCAAAGAAATAATTATTATATCTTTCATCCCAGTAAATACAGATAAGCTAAAGCATAAGTCCTTGGAAACATTCCCAACCTGGCATCTACCCCTCAAAAAGTCATGAGAAGCTAACTAATGCAGAAAGTCAGCTCAATACTCTTATTGGCTAAAAAGGACAAGAGGAATCAGAAATTCTCCTAATTCTGCCTAGGAACAGGGCCAATCTTGTCAGGTTTCAAGGGAGCTAAATTACAGTAAATTCCCAGAATAAAGAGTTATACTGTTATCATCGCTAGAACTCTTGAAATCTTTGTGAAATTTATAAAATAATTAACGGCATAAATATGGATGGTTAATTCATATTAGCATTTCATAAATAAATAGCCTACAAAAAAGTCATGAAGAGACCCCATATGCACTTATACAAGAGCTTTTCCTAAAAGTTCAACTGGAAAGTGGCCTTAAAAACAAATGAGGCCGGGCTCAGTGGCTTGATCACCCGAGGTCCGGAGTTCGAGACCAACTTGACCAACATGGTGAAACTCCGTCTCTACTAAAAATAGACAATTAGCCCATTGTGGTTGTGTGCCCCTGTAATCCCAGTTACTTGGGAGGCTGAGGCAGGAGAATCGCTTGAACCCAGGAGGCGGGGGTTGCAGTGAGCCGAGACAGCGCCATTGCACTCCAGCCTGGGCAACAAGAATGAAACTCCTTAACAACAACAACAACAACAACAACAACAACAACAACAAAAAACAAATGAAAGGGCTGGGCGAAGTGACTCACCTGAGGTTAGGAGTTCAAGACCAGCCTGGACAACATGGTAAAACCCTGTCTCTACTAAAAATACAAAAATTAGCTAGGCATGGTGGTGCATGCCTGTAATCCCAGCCACTCGGGAGGCTGAGGCAGGAGAATCGCTTGAACCTGGGAGGTGGAGGTTGCAGTGAGCCTAGATCGTGCCACTGCACTCAAGCCTGGGTGACAGGGTGAGACTCCGTCTCAAAACAACAACAACAAAAAAAGCAAATGAAAAGACAGTTTAGTAAGTGATGATATATATCATCAATAGGTTAAAAAAATTGTTTTGAATATTATTTATTTAATTTGGTTAGCCACATGAGAATTAGGATTTTTTAGAAGTTACCATTTATACCCATACTTTGCTAATAGGACAGACAGAAACAAATGGATACTCTCACAATTAAATTTTATAACACACAGCCAGGCACAGTGGCTCATGCCTATAATCCCAACACTTTGGGAGGCTGAAGCAGGTGGACTGCTTGAGCCCAGGAGTTCAAGACCAGCCTAGGCAACATGATGAGCAACCATCCCTACAAAAAATACCAAAATTAGGCTGGGTGCAGTGCTGTGCGTCTATAGTCCCAGCTACTTGGGAGGCTGAGGTGGGAGGAGGTTTAACCCTGAGGGTCAGAGGTTGCAGTGAGCTGTGATTGCACCACTGCATTCCAGCCTGAGTGACAGAGCCAGACCCCGTCTCAAAAAAATAAAATAAATTTTATAATGCTATTTTATTTCACTCCATAATTGAAAAACAACTTCAAAGGTTACAAATAATGTTTCAAAACCTTGCTCTGAGAAAAGACTAAAGGTGAAAAAATTCTTTTCATTGTTTTTTTTTTGTTTTTGGGACAGGGGTCTCACTCTGTCACCCAGGCTGGATACAGTGGCACAATCATGGCTCACCGTAGCCTCAACCTCCTGGGCTCAAGCCATCCTCCTACCTCAGCCCCACAAGTAGCTGGGGCCACAGACATGCGTCACCAGACCTAGCTAATTTTTGTATTTTTTGTAGAGATGGGGTTTTGGCATGTTACCAGGATGGTCTCAAACTCCTGAGCTTAAATGATCTTCCTGCCTCAGTCTCCCAAAGTGCTGGGATTACAAGGCATGAGCCACCGTGTCCGGCCAAAAAAATTCTTTCATATCAAATATCACCTAATATAAAACGTTTTGGAGGACAAAGGAGAAAAGACTGCTCCTAATTTTTGCATTAGTAACTTCAGAATAAACGTATGTTAAGGACAAAGTATACAGTTCTTATACATACTCTGTCTGTAACATGTCATAGTTATATTTATAGGAGTAAAGCTCAGATACGTTCCCACCCAGTAAAAGCCACTCACCAGGGCTGGCCATTGTGCAATGGAGACTCGAATGCCCTGGAGAAGGACTGGGTCCTCACGGGGTGCCCATACAAGAGATCCTTCCAGCAGAAGCACAATAACTTCTTCAGCATGAACTTTTACCCAAGAGTGTTGTTTCCAGTTACAGCCATCAAATTCTACAAAGATCTGCAAAAAGAGATAAAAAGCAGTTTGGAAGTCACACTTGGAAAAATCTCACACTATACTTACAAATGAACATAAACCCCACTGTTCTGAACAACTGACTAGGAATAATTCTAACTTGTGTTTAAGATCTTTTAATGGATGTCAATAAAAATTGATCTTCAGAGCTAGGAAGCTGGTCTCAGCCCCACTCTGAAAAGGAGGAACAGAGTTAAGGAGGCATGAACTATTCACAGTCATTCAGTAATTTTTAGTCATGTCCCTACTGAAATTGGCAACTCTTAGTTTCTAATTCATATTTACACAAACTAGCTGAGGGCATACTATACTAGGTTCAGGAGTACAGAAAGGAATCTGGCATACTTCTTGGTCTCAAAAAGCTCATAATCCAATGGGAAGAAATTTTTAATACTTCTATTGAAATTGTGAACTTTTAATTATTTTTTCAATAGATGATGTATGTATATGGCAAAAATTCAAAAAGATAAAATGCTGAAAAACATTGTTCTCCCATTCCTGTGTGTGGATTCTATTGATTGATTGATTGAGACAGGGCCTCACTCTGTCGCCCAAGCTGCAGTGAAACAGCGTGATCTCAGCTCACTGCAACCTCTGCATCCTGGGCTCAAATGATCCTCCTGCCTCAGTCTCCCAAGTAGCTGGAATTACTAGCATATGCCACCATGCCCAGCTTATTTTTTGTAGAGACACAGTTTCACCATGTTGCCCAGGCTGGTCTTGAACTTCTGAACAAGGGATCTGCCCACCTCAGCCTCACAAAGTCTAGGATTACAGGCGTGAGTCACTGTGCCCAGCCTTTTTTAAAATTTAAAATTAAATTAAAATTAATTATTTCAGTAGAGATAGGGTCTTACTATGTTACCCAGGCCAGTCTTGAACTCCTGGGCTCAAGTGATCCTCCTACCTTGGCGTCCCAAAGTGCTGGGATTATAGGTGTGAGCCACCACACAAAGCTGCATGTGGATTCTTAAGTGCAACTGTCAGCAATAATCTCACATCGGCTAGCAGAGACTTGCTGTAGTCACAATGCTTTCTTCTTCCCTGAACAGATACTCCACTTCTTGAGATATACTTAAGTAGACACTGTATTTATACAGTTCTGAAAGCAGATTACATTAAATGAAGCTACATTTTTCTAATAAATACTATGCTTAGATTTGACCTTTTTTTTTTTTTTTGGAGACAGAGTCTTACTTTGTTGCCCAAACTGAGTGCTGTGTGGCACAATCATGGCTCACTACAGCCTTGACTTCCTAGGCCCAAGCAGTTCTCCCTCAGCCTCCTGGGTAGCTGAGACTATAGGCGCACACTACCATGTCCAGCTAATTTTTGATTATTTGCAGAGACAGGGTCTCACTATGTTGCCCAGGCTGGTCTTGAACTCCTGGAGCCAAGCAATCTTCCTGCCTCAGCCTCACAAAGTGCTGGGATTATAGGTATGAGCTACCCTGGCTGGCCCCAGCTTTGACTTTCTATATAAATTCTGACTTCTGAAGATGAGTCAACACAGCATCAAAAACTACATATGTAGCCAGGCACGGTGGCTCATGCCTGTAATCCCAGAACTTTGGGAGGCTGAGGCAGGTGGATCACAAAGTCGGGAGTTCAAGACCAGCCTAGACAAGATGGTGAAACGCTGTTTCTACTAAAAATACAAAAATTAGCTGGGCATGATGGCGGGCACCTGTAATCCCAGCTACTCAGGAGGCGGAGGCAGAGAACTGCTTGAACACGGGAGGTGGAGGTTGCAGTGAGCCGAGATTATGCCACTGCATTCCAGCCTGAGCAACAGAGTGGGACTCTATCTCAAAAAAAAGCTACATATGTATATAAATTATCACTATTTATAATAGATATGTCCAGTGCCTAATATATAGCTGGTCACAAAAGGGCCAGAGTATTTATTTATATCCCACTCCATCAACTAAGGATTTTTGTTGGCTTTTGGGAAACACGTGTAACAAAACAATAAATTATAAATTAAAATCAGAGCCAAGCAAACTACAACAGGAAGTCACTATCAAAGTTAAAAAAAAAGGAAAACTTAGCAGGAAATAAGGATCTATATAGCTGCTGTGATTCTATGACTTTTTGTTTTTTGAGACAGAGTCTTGCTGTGTCAGCCAGGCTGGCACGATCTTGGATCACTGCAACCTCCGCCTTCTGGGTTCAAGCGATTCTTCTGCCACAGCCTCCCGAGTGGTTGGGACTATAGGTGTGCACCACCACGCCCAGCTAATTTTTGCATTTTTTGTACAGATGGGATTTTGCCATGTTGGCCAGGCTGGTCTCGAACTCCTGGCTTCAACTGATCCACCCACCTTGGTCTCCCGAAGTGTTGGGATTACAGGCGTGAGCCACTGGGCACAGCCTGTGTGACATATTTGGCTTTAAGTTTCCCAAAGCCCAATATAAAAATGGAGACAAAGTCAGTTGCATAGTTCTTGTTGTCCACAAGGAAAACACACAGCAATTACTCAGGGAAGCAAAGCTTCTCCAACTACTTGGCTCTATAAAATTTCTCACCTGAGGCCGCGCGCAGTGGCTCACACCTGTAAGCCCAACACTTTGGGAGGCTGAGGCAGGCGGATCAAACCTGAGGTCAGGAGTTCGAGACCAGCCTGACCAACATGGAGAAACCCCATCTCCACTAAAAATACAAAATTAGCTGGGCGTGGTGGCGCATGCCTATAATCCCAGCTACTCAGGAGGCTGAGGCAGATGAATCACTTGAACCCAGGAGGCGGAGGTTGCGGTGAGCCGAGATTGTGCCATTGCACTCCAGCCTAGGCAACAAGAGCAAAATTCTGTTTCAAAAAAAAAAAAAAAAAAAGCTCACATGAAACTTCTTAAGGCAACACTAAGTGATGTAGGACAATATTAGAATCCCCATAGAGGTGACTCCCAACTGGCAACTGCGGAGTTACCAGGAGAATCTGTAAGTATTAGGGGCACCAAGCATTTCCTAGAATGAATGTCAGAGGTCTTGCAGATGTATGTACTATCATTTTTCAAATACATGTAGATGATGTAATTAATAAAATTCAAATCTATTAAAAATTGTTAATAAAATTTTATGTTGATTTTACCACAGTGAAAAAAATTTGAAGAAAAATATTACTGAATTCACAATAGCTTTTCGTTTGTATACGTGTTCTCAAGTAACCAACATAAAAATTATAATGATATGAAAATTCAGGAAATTTAGACTTGGAAAGTATGGAACCATAGCTCAGTAGCCTGGCTACTGGTTTAATCTCTTCACAGGTAACAAATCCTTGTGAACTGAAGTGCATTGCTGAAAAGTTATCCCAAAAGTTAAATTCGTTATAAAGTTCTAGTTCTATTATCTATAATACTCCAACAAAGAAATTAGCAATGAGAAAAGTAAGCTTCATTTCTACTTAATAAAAAGATGCAAGGCTCAGAGAGGAGAACGATTTTTACAAAGAAAAAAGACAGAACACTGAACTGCAGTATATTTAATATATAAATAGGCTCATTCATACATACATGTTATAGGGGAATAAGACATAGTCCCTGCCTTCAGGTAACTTACAGGCAACTGAAAAGAGAGAGATGTATTCAAACTTACTTTAAGTGCAGACTCCGGCACCAAGAAAGGCAGCATAATGTACAAAGCTTGGAGCTCATGTTCCAGGAGGCCTGGATTAGTGTCTCAGTTCCACTCTCTTGCAAAACCTAGATAACTTACTTTTCCCTCCTCAAATCTTAGTTTTCTCTTTTGTGATATGACACATCTTTCTTACCTCATGGACTGGTTGTGAAAATTAAATAAAGGAACAGATTCTAAAGCACTTTGGTTGATTATAAAGCACTATTTGGGCAACAGTATGTCACAGGATAAATAGAAACAGGGTAAAAAAAAGTATGGTGGGTATTCAGAGGCATAAGATCACTTCAGAGGTGCAGAGGAACTGATAGAGGCTGAGGACAACAAAAGCCCCAGTTAAGTTCTGGGATGGCCAGGAACTATTTAACATACTATGGAGGAAGCAGTAGCAAATAAGGCTAAAAAGGCTAGGAGTAGATGTGGAAGACCTTGAACACTTGGATAAAAGATTGGCGCTTCATCCAGCTGTCAATGGGAGGTGTGGGTGTGTGCATGCAACTATCATTAAAAGGTTTTGTGTGTGTGTATATGGTGGGGGAGTAGTAGGGAGTGTTCTTACATGACCCAGAGTTAGGGGTAGTAAAATGAAGAAGGAAGTGACTTGTGCTTATGAGAATCCAAGAGCCCTATCGCAAAGTTGATGACTAGCTGAACATAGAAGTACGGGAGAATTGAAAAATGACTTCGATTTTGAACCAGAGAAAAGAAGTGCTGCCATCACAAAGATGAACTGATCTCAGGAGGACACAATGGCTGGAGGACAGACAAGACCTTGCAAACCATGAAAAGCAGCCTGGAATGTTCAATACCCAGATTGGATCTGACCCTGAGTGACACAGTACTCTACCAGGTGTCCTCAGAAAACCAGAGGTTGAGGCTCCATGGTAACCAATGGCTAGGTGCCATGATGAATAGTTCTAATCTGCCAACCACTTTAAAAATCAACATAGGAATCATAATATTCTATGTTATACCAACACACAAAAACAAGAACAACACTAAAATAAGCCACTGGGCTAAAGCTGTAATGATTTTTATTCTCTGCAGATAAGAATTTGAATATTTTAAAAGTTAATATTCAAGAATCCAATACTATCATCACATACCTAAAAACATTAGGAAAAAGTTAAAATATTTGGGAGTTACATTTTACCTAATTTAAGGGCAATTATCTCTTACCTTACTTGGGGAAAGGATATGGAATAAAGTGTTAAATCTGAAAAAACCCTGTACTACACATTCCGGGATCAAACGACAGCTCCAATCTGATAATATGAATTTGTTTTGAGAGCAATATGGAATGTAGATATATATAAACGTGGACTATGGATATATGTAAACATATTCCCCCAAGAGTGAAGCTTGTTTCTCGCCCAGGACTGTACTTGGCTTCCTAGCTACAAAAATGAAAGAGTTGAACATACAAGGTAAAGAATCATTTCATGTGGGACGCGGTGGCCCACATCTGTAATCCCAGCACTGTGGGAGGTTGAGGCGGGAGGATCACTTGAGTCCAGCAGTTCAAGAGTTCAAAACCAGACCTGGCAACATAGCAAGATCCTGTCTCTACAAAAAAAAAAAAAAAAAAAGAAAAAATTACCCAGGCATAGTGGGGTACACCTGTAGTCCACACTACTCAGGAGGCTGAGATGGGAGGACAGCTTGGGCCCAGGAGTTCAAGGCGGGAGCGAGCTATGATCATGAGCCTGTACTCCAGCCTGAGCAACAGAGTGAGACCCTGTCTCAAAAAAAAAAAAAAAAAAAAGAAGAAAGAAAAAGAAGAAGAACCATTTTAAATCTAAGTACATAGAACACATACTCTTAATGGTAGTGGCCAGGGCACAGGACACAAAGAAGGGATATAAACTAGCAAAAATAAAGGTAGTGATTGGATTGAGTCAGAGATGACCAAGGGAGGCTGATAATCTTAGTAGGGGAGGACTAAAACAGTTTGAGGTTTTTTTGTTTGTTTGTTTTTCTTTTTGAGACGGACTCTCTGTTGCCTAGGCTGGAGTGCAGTGGTGTGATCTCGGCTCACTGCAACCTCTGCCTCCCGGGTTCAAGCGATTCTCCTGCCTCAGCCTCCTGAGTAGCTGGGATTACAGGTGCCCGCCACCACACCAGCTAATTTTTGTATTTTTAGTAGAGATGGGGTTTCACCATCTTGCCCAGGATGGTCCTGAACTCCCAACCTCATGATCCACCTGCCTTGGCCTCCCAAAGTGCTGAGATTACAGGGGTGAGCCACCACGCCCCGCCAAGATAATTTTTTAAAAGCCTGATTAAAACAAACCATGATCAGCTAAGAAATTTTTTTAAAAGTCAGATTAAATTTCTACTATTAGAGTAAAAGTAGCAAATGGTACAACACATGCTTCGGTTAGAACCCAAGGATTACATGTAAAGTATTTTATTAGTTAAGAAAAGTTAGTGTTAAAATTCTTGCTTTCATTTCTCTTTGTGGTCTACATGTGATTTATATTCATTTTAGTGACATTTAAATAAGTTCTTTAAAAATAAATTATCCTAAGTTTGACAAAATCAGATGGTAGTAATCTAAGTGATATGGGGCTTCATGTTTGTCATGTAATCATCAGTTTGGATTCTGGCTGTTCTCAAGGCCATTCTTACTATAATTAACAACATTATTCGTTTATTCACTCTCTTAACACAAATAGAATGCCTCTTATAAGTGAAGCATTTGCCAGGGCCAAGAATATCAAGGTAAATAAGGCAGCAAATTGACAGTAGGGACTCACACCCTAGACGAGCCCAACAGAGAGGTACAGAAATTATTTCAGTGCGAAGTAATCAGGATAATAATAAAGATTTGAATAGGCTATGTTAGATTAGACAAGGTATCTGCTTTGGGAAACCAGAACATTTTCAAGAAGAGGTAGTAGTATACAAACTGGGTCTTAAAGGACAAGCTGCATACTTCTGGCAGAAAAAAGAAGGAAAGACTTTCCAGCAGGCGCAAAGGCAGAGAAAAATAAAAGCAGATCAAGTGTCCTGGGAGCAGTAGGAGGAGGTGGTTAGTAAGTAAGCTGTAAAGCGCTCTGACTGGTACATTAATGGTTGAAAAATTGAAACCTGTTGACAAAGATGCTGGTTGGCCAGGAGTGGTCTTTCGTTTGTTTATATTGTGCATTTGAATATCTTTTTTTTTTTTTTTGAGACGGAGTCTCGCTCTGTCACCCACGCTGGAGTGCAGTAGCCGGATCTCAGCTCACTGCAAGCTCCACCTCCCGGGTTCACGCCATTCTCCTGCCTCAGCCTCCCGAGAAGCTGGGACTACAGGTGCCCACCACCTCGCCCGGCTAGTTTTTTGTATTTTTTTTTAGTAGAGATGGGGTTTCACTGTGTTAGCTAGGATGGTCTCAATCTCCTGATCTTGTGATCCGCCCGTCTCGGCCTCCCAAACTGCTGGGATTACAGGCTTGAGCCACCGCGCCCGGCCTTGTGCATTTGAATATCTTTAGGCAGCGTGTGCACTTCCAGCGGCTGCCAATGCCCACTACACCTTTTGGTCTGTCACCCAGCTGTTTTTCACAAGTCTGGTTCCTCCCTAGACCTATCTGAGCTTATGTTGCCTCTACAGGCCTTGAAGGAGCACTGACAGTTTTAAAGGTGGTGGGGAGACCTAGTAAACTATAGAAAGATAATGGGGTCCAGGAATGGTGGCTGATGCCTGTAATCCCCAACACTTTGGGAGGCTGAGGTGGGAGGATCACTTGAGCCTAGGAGTTCGAGACCACCCTGGGTAACATAGGTGAGACCTTATCTTTACAAAAATAAAAAATTAGCTGGGCATAGTGGTGTGCACCTATAAGTCTTAGCCACTTGGAAGGCTGAGGTAGGAGGACTGCTTGAGCCCATGAAGTCAGGGCTACAGTGAACTATGATCATGCCACTGCATGCCAGCCTGGACAACAGTGAGACCCCGTCTCAAAAAAAAAAAAAAAAAAAAAAGAAAAGAAGGAAAGAAAAAAGAAAGACAATGGGGGGAAGTTCTCAAAACTCAGTTTAAACAGGAAATCAAAATGGAAATTATAAAGCATTTTATAATTAGGTGAATAACTAAAATACAACTTATACTATGGAATAAATAATAGGAGTTTTAAAAAATGAGATCTATCTAATAGACCAATGTGGAAAGATCACTGAGACACATTATGTGAGGGGAAAAAAGCAAGTTGCAGATTATCTGAGGGGAGGGGATTGTGAGTGGGAGGACTGGGATGAGACAGTGAACAGTATTTTAGCCTCATCAGTAGATGTTTCCTTTTTTAAAAAAGAATTTACTTATTTATTTATTTATTTGTTTGAGACAATATCACTAGGCTCACCGCAATCTCCGCCTCCCGGGTTCAAGGCATTCTGTGCCTCAGACTCTCGAGTAGCTGGGATTATAGGCAAAGCACTACCGCGCCCGGCTAATTTTTGTATTTTTTGTAGAGACGGGGTTTCACCATGTTGGCCAGGCTGGTCTTGAACTCTTGACCTCAAGTGATCTGGCCGCCTTGGCCTCCCAAAGTGCTGGGATTACAGGTGTAAGCCACTGTGCCTGGCCTAAAAGAATGTATTTATAATTAACTTATTTTTTTTAAAAAAAGAGGAAAGAATTGCCTTTGGGGTCAGGTTGGAAGATATGGATGGAAGAAACCGGAAGCAAGGAGACCAATTACAAAGCAATAATAACCCAGTTAAAAGACCTAACCCAGTAAGAATACTGTATGGGCCGTGCGTGGTGGCTCATGACTGTAATCCCAGCACTTTGGGAGGCCGAGGTGGGCGGATCACCTGAGGTCAGGAGTTTGAGACCAGCCTGGCCAACAGGGTGAAACCCCCGTCTCTACCAAAAATACAACAATTAGCCAGGCGTGGTGGCAGGCACCTGTAATCCCAGCTACTCAAGAGGCTGAGGCAGGAGAATCGCTTGAATCCGGGAGGTTGCAGTGAGTGGAGATTGCCCCATTGTACTCCAGCCTGGGGGACAAGAGCAAGACTTTGTCTCAAAAAAAGAAAAAAGAAAAAAAAAGAATACTGGATGAATGTAAAGTATATTTGAGAAATTAGAGATAAAAATAACAGGATATGGTGATGACTGTGAGATGGTAAAGGAAATCAAAGATAACTTTCCAAGGCTCCTAAATTTTCCAGTTTTCCTACCTATACTCCAAACAAAATGTGAACTCTGTTAAAAATAATATTACACAACTGTGGGATATCTTGTCAAGGTGGGAGTAGATGCATGAGTTGAATACCTGTTTTCAAATAAAAAACAATTTTCTCTTTACAGTTTCTTTGACTCTCAAGAGATAGCTTTCTACCAAATATCCCCAAATTTTTCTACTTTCTAACATCCTGAATAAAATAAATGTGAAGTACATGGGAACAATGGAAATAACCTGAATCTAGTGCTTTCAGGGGTTGTGGAATGACAGATATAGATTTGCATCCCACCTCTCCCATTTCTTAACTGTGTAGCCTGGAGCAAGTCACTTTAGCCTCTTTGAGCCTCACTTCCTTTGCCTATAAATAGGGACAATAAAGACCTCAAAGGATTGCCTGTAGGATTACAAGAAATAAAGACTTTAAATGCGTAGCAGAATATGGGCTCCAGATAAATGCTTATTCCATAAGCAAACTCAGGTCAGAGTAAAAACTGGCATGACTTTTTTTTTTTTTTAATTGCTATATATCAAGAATCTTAAACATGTACATACTCAGTGTCTATCATACCACTTCGGACCATAATCCTAGTAAATAACCCTAAACACTGAAAAGGTTTTATTCACAAAAATGCTCACCATGGCATTAAAGATGAAGCCTAAAATCTGAAACAATTTTAATATCCAATGAAAGGGGAAGAGTTAAATTACTCAGCCAAAAAAAATTACGTGCATAAGATTACGTTCAAATTCCTTGCACAGCATTTATTATTTTCTTTTGGGTTATAAAAGCAATACATGAATTACCAGTGGAAAATACAGAAGAGCACCAAGAAAATTAAAATCACCCATAAAATGAATAATTTTTAGTAAAAAAGGAAAGTAACAGGCTGAGTGTGGTGACTTATACCTGTAATCCCAGCACTCTGGGAGGCTGAGGCAGGCAGATTATTTATGGTCAGGAGTTCGAGAACAACCTGGTCAACGTGACGAAACACCATCTCTACTAAAAATACAAAAATTAGCCGGGCATGGTGGCACAGCACCTGTAATCCCAGCTACTTGGGAGGCTGAGGGAGGAGAATGACTTGAAATCGGGAGATGGAGGTTGCAGTGAGCACAGATCGTGCCACTGCACTCTAGCTTGGGGGACAGAGTGAGTGAGACTCCATCTCAAAAAAAAAAAAAAAAAGAGGAAAAAAGAAAAAGAAAAATAAAGAAAATAACTGCCACATTAAATGAAAAAGCAAAATTCAAAATTAAAAATGCAGTATGAGGCCAGGCGCGATGGCTCATGCCTGTAATCCCAGCACTTTGAGAGGCCAAAGCGGGCGGATCACGAGGTCAGGAGATTGAGACCATCCTGGCTAACACGGTGAAACCCCGTCTCTACTAAAAATACAAAAAATTATCCGGGTGTGGTGGCAGGAGCCTGTAGTCCCAGCTACTCAGGAGGCTGAGGCAGGAGAATCACTTGAACCCAGGAGGCGGAGGTTGCAGTGAGCCGAGATCACACCATTGCACTCCAGCCTGGGAGACACAGCGAGACTCCGTTTCAAAAAAAAATAATAATAATTTCTACATTTTGTATAATGGACATGCATTACTTTAGAATTAGAAAAAGAAAACACCAAATGTTTCAAATCTAAGAAAACAACCCGGACGCAAATCACAAAACCAAAGGCAAGTGTACCTTGGATTGGAGTCCCAAATGTGACTCCAATATCAAGATGAAAAAATTAGTAGTGAGTCCATATCAATAAAAACATGTAAAAGAAAAAACTTGAAAGATTATAAAGATAACGGGGCCGCAGAGTAGAAATTCCGTAATAAATCGGAAGTGAACATCAGCCTAATAGGGGCTTCAAAATGTTCTACTTTTTTTAGACAGAGTGGTTAGAGAAAAGGAGAAAAAAGAGAAAAATCCATGTTTCCTGACCTCCATGAATTTACAATCTAGTAGAACAGATAAGCAAGTGTGGAGGATGGAAGACTTTCCCTCTACCTTCTGAGGGTTAGGTGATTAACAGTCAGCAGTTTAAGGAGAGAAAAATACGAATTTGTTACATGTAGGGGGCATCACAAGAAGGAAAAGTAAATACCCAGAACCCAGTGAGACTGAAAAGCTTTCCTGTATTTCTAAAGAAATTATAGAAATAGTTTTTATATAATTATATAATTATAAAATTATAGAAATAATTATATAATAATATAAAATTACAGAAATAATTACATTTCTATATTTCTCATAGGCAACTTAGGGGAGAGTAAACCACATACATTATTCACTTATTTAAGATATTGTGTGTGTGTGTGTGTGTGTGTGTGTGTATACAAAAAAATCCTGGGCTCAAGTGATCTTCTCTATAGGTCCACACCACTGAACCTGGCTTAATGATTTTTGGGAAAAAAAATCAATGGGTCCTCAGAAGAACAGGTGACAGCTAAAGTTGCCTTCTGCATGTGGTATAGACCTCCAGTCTCATCTCCTGTGATAGGAATTAATCTGCCCTGGTTGATAAGGTTAGCAGGGAAGAGATTCATGACAATAGCGTTCCTTCTTTTTTTTTTTTTTGTTTCTTTCAGGCTGGAGTGCAGTGGTGCAATCTTGGTTCACTGCAACCTCTGCCTCCCAGGTTCAAGTCATTCTTGTGCCTCCGAGTAGCAGGGATTACGTGCGCCACCATGCCCGGCTAATTTTTGTAATTTTTAGCAGAGATGGGGTTTTGTCATGTCGGCCAGATTGGTCTCGAACTCCTGGCCTCAAGTGATCTGCCCACCTCAGCCTCCCAAAGTGCTGGGATTACGGGCGTGAGCCACAGCGCCCGGCCTAGAGTTCCTCTTGGAGGATGTGTCTTTAGGTAGATGAAGTAAGTTCAGAGACAGCCCTCCATCTGCTGCTCCCCAAGTGCCTTCAGTTTGAGATCCAAAGCAGCACATTTTGGGGTGGCGTTTCCTGAACTTCTTCACAAGCTATACATCTTGCTACACATATCTATAACAAGAAAAACTACAATAAATATTCCAAAAAGTGGTATCCACAAAGTGCTAAAGGAACAAAGAATAAAAACAACATGCTGGGGAATCGGAAAGGCTTTATAGGGTTTGTAGCTCCCAGGATGCATGGGCCTGAAGGATAAGCAGGTTTTCTTTTCTCTGTATAGGATTTCAATGGATGACAGCATTAAAAGAAAAGGTTAAAGAGGGAACAAAGCAATGAAAGCCAGAAAATACTAGAAAAGTGGAGGATCACTAAAATCAAGGCTGCTTGCTTTAAACAGCCTTTTGGCAACACCCAATTTCCCTTGTCCAATTCTTTGCACATTGAAGACCCTTCTTACCAGTAATTTGGTCTCTACAGCAGAGCAGGAAGGGGCTGTATGCAGATCTCTGGGTAGGTATACCTCACACTGTAAATTAATAACCTTGCATATGGATTTACAATTCAGTCTCCAGAGTTCGGTTAGAGAGAATCAGTCCCCTAGAGCCTGATTACCTCTGAAGTCGTGAAAAAAGGAAAAAAAAAAAGGAGTTTCGGCCCTTGCCAAACTCAAAGAGGTCACACTATCTGAATCACTACTAATCAGGCAGTTTTTACCCACGTAGAGATCAAGAGCAAAAGATGATGCTTTCGCACCAGGGGCAGTAGGGATGGTACAGTGGAAAGGGCTTAAAAACCACTAACCTGTCAAAGGCGGTGGAAAACTGAGAAGCAACAACAGGTGTTGCGTCCCCCAGGCCTTGTGGAAGCAAAGCCTATAGAACCCACCCCAGCTGTTGCAAAGAAAATCACAACAGAAAATGCCATGTTTCTTACCCACCATTTTGAGTCTGTTGGTGGAGGGGGAACTAAATAAATAAACTAGAACAAGTTGGAGAAGGGACCCAGGAAGCGGTGTATTAAAAAAAAAGAGAATGAACTCTTGGCAGGTGGGGACTTAGTGAAGCAAGTCCCTTAGAAACAAATGGGAAATTAATGGCTGGGCGTAGTGGCTCACACCTGTAATATAAGCACTTCGGGAGGCCAAGGCAGGCAGATTACTTGTGGTCAGGAGTTCAAGACCAGCCTGGCCAACATGGTAAAACCCTGTCTCTACTAAAAATATAAAAATTAGCTGGGTGTGGTGGCAGGAACCTGTAATCCCAGCTACTTGCCTGTAATCCTAGCTACTCGAGAGGCTGAGGCAGGAGAATCACTTGAACCCGGGGGGCGGAGGTTGCAGTGAGCCAAGACTGCCACTGCACTCCAGCCTGGGTGAAAGAGTGAGACTCCGTCTCAAAAAAAAAAAAAAAAAAAAAGAAATAGAACTATTAAGATTCACACACACACACACACACACGCACACACAATCTTTTTTTTAAAAAATCAACTACATAAAGTGCTTGAGAGTCTGAAAAACTCAACCATGGCTCAGTGTTTCAAAAACAGACTTGCTGCTGTAAGGGGAGAGTTAAGGTGATGAGTGTGCTTAGAGGGGCTCACAATTAAATGGTATATACTCAATGTCAAAAAGTACAATGTCATTTTTATTTAAAGTTCTCTACACCATACACAGATTCACAAAAACATATTCTATTTACATTAATAAACAGAGCATAAGTATCAAGATATCACTCAGAGTTTTAACTTTTGGAATTATAAGTAATAAAAGGACACAAACATTTTAAAAGCCACAAACTCCCATTTCAACTAGGGCTGAAATTCTATGTTTGACCACAGGTAGCGAATTGTATACTGGAAATACAGTAAATATAATACTGTCCTGGACCTGACTATAATTATTACATTATTTAGAAACAAAATAGGTATTTTAGAGTTACCTACCCCACCCTGAGACAGAGGAAAGGTTGGGTGGGGAGGTGTAAAAACAGAAGGCAGATACACTGTCACTCCTCCTGGAAGACTCTCAGAGAGAAGAAACATAGTACTAGCCTAGACATTGCTACAATTATTACATTATCTCTAATCAAAGGAAGGGAGTATTTTAGAATCTGTCTTTCCTTGAAATAGAGATGAAAGATTAAGGGACTAAAAAAAATAGGGCATATATGCTTTCACTTCTCTGGTAACTTCTGGATACATGAGATAACTATGATACACATTCAAAACCAAGTGATACTACATTTACAGCATTATTTAATTATACCTACAGAAAGAAAAAGAATGGTTTACCTAAAAAAATTAGTGTCGCCACAATTGGTCACTCAGCAGAAAAAAAATTAGGTCCCTCATCTCACTTGCCAATTACAAAAATATTCCAGGCTAAGTGCAGTGGCTCATGCCTGTAATCCTAGCACTTTGGGAGGCCGAGCTGGGTGATCACTTAAGGCCAGGAGTTTGAAACCAGCCTGGGCAAAACTGTGAGACCCAATCTCTACCAAAAAAAAAAAAAAAAAAAAAGCACAGGGGCACGGTGGCTCGCACCTGTAATCCCAGCACTTTGGGAGGCTGAGATAGGCAGATCAGCTGAGGTCAGGAGTTCAAGACTAGCCTGGCCAACATCATGAAACGCTGTCTCTACTAAAAATACAAAAATTAGCCAGACATGGTGGCACACGCCTGTAATCCCAACTACTCAGGAGACTAAGGCAGGAAAATATCTTGAACTCTGGAGGTGGAGGTTGCAGTGAGCCAAGACCGCACCACTGCACACCAGCCTGGGTGACACAGTAAGACTGTGTCTCAAAAAAAAAACAACAAAAAAAAGCTGAGAATGGTGCTGTATACCTGTAGTCCCAGCTACTCAGGAAGCTGAGGCAGGAGGACCACAAATGAGCCCACAAATTTGAGGTTGCAGTGAGCTATGACTGCACCACTGTACTCCAGCCTGGGTGACAGATAAAACCATTAAAATAAAAAAAAAAAGGGCCAGGCGCAGTGGCTCATGACTGTAATCCCAGCAGTTTGGGAGGCCAAGGCGGGTGGATCACCAGCCTGGCCAACATGGCGAAATCCTGTCTCTACTAAAAAATAAAAAATATTAGCTGGGTGTGGTGGCGCATGCCTGTAATCCCAGCTACTGGGACTGGAGGCAGGAGAATCGCTTGAATCTGGAAGGCAGTGGTTGCAGCAGTAAGCTGAGATCGTGCCACTGCACTACAGCCTGGACAACAGAGCAAGACTCCATCTCAAAAAAAAAAAAAAAAAAAATTCCCGCTGGGCACAGTGGCTCAGACCTGTAATCCCAGCACTTGGGAGGCCGGGGCAGGCAGATCACCTGAGGTCAGGAGTTCGAGACCAGCCTGGCCAACATGGTGAAATTACATGGTGGTGGGCGCCTGTAATCCCAGCTACTTGGGGAGGCTGAGGCAGGAGAATCGCTTGAACCCAGGAGGCAGAGGTTGCAGTGAGCCGAGATCACACCATTGCACTCCAGCCTGGGTGATAAGAATGAAATTCTGTCTCTAAATAAATAAATAATTACAGGCCAGGCACGGTGGCTCACACCTGTAATCCCAGCACTTTGGGAGGCTGACGTGGGTGGATCACCTGAGGTCAGGACGTCAAGACAAGCCTGGCCAACGTGGCGAAACCCGATCTCGTGCATGCCTGTAGTCCCAGCTACTTGGGAGGTTGAGGCAGAAGAATTGGTTGAACCTAGGAGGCAGAGGTTGCAGTGAGCCAATATCACGCCACTGCACTCCAGCCTGGGCAACAGAGTGAGACTCTGTCTCAAAATAAATAAATAAAAAAAAATAAAAAATAAATTCCAGATGGACCAAAAATCTAAAGGTAAAAATAAACAAGAATGTTGGCTGGGCATAGTGGCTCACGCCTGTAATCCCAACACTTTAGGGGGCCGAGTCAGGCAGATTGCTTGAACCCAGGAGTTCAAGACCTGCCTGGGCAACATGACAAAATCTATCTCTATACAAAATATAAATGTTAGCCAGACGTGGTGGTGGGCATCTGTGGTTCCAGCTACTTGGGAGGCTGAGGCGGGAGTATCACCTGAGCCCAGGGAGGTCGAAGCTGCAGTGTGTTGTGATTGTGTCATAGTACTCCAGCTTGGGCAACAGAGAGACCCTGTCTCAAAAAAAAAAAAGTTTTTTAAAGTATATTTATACAGGTTCAAGATGGGGATTCCTTCCCAGTCAAATAATCCTAAACTATTAAGAAAAGTCAGGCCAGGCGCAGTGGCTCATGTTTGGAATCCCAGCACTTTGGGAGGCTGAGGCAGGCAACTGCTTGAGCCCAGGAGTTCCAGACTAGCCTGGGCAACATGGTGAAACCCCATTTCTACAACAAATACAAAAGTTAGCCAGGCCTGGTGGCGCATGCCTGTAGTTCCTGGGAGGATCACTCGAGCCCAGGAGTGAGCTGCAAGCATGCCACTGCACTCTAGCCTGGGAGACAGAGCAAGACTCTGTCTCAAAAACAAAACAAAGAAACAAAAAGAGGCCCGATAATTCTGATAACATAAAATTCTTCTTTTTCTTTTTTTTTTTTTTTTTTGAGACGGAGTCTTGCTCTGTCGCCCAGGCTGGAGTGCAGTGGCTGGATCTCAGCTCACTGCAAGCTCCGCCTTCCGGGTTCACGCCATGCTCCTGCCTCAGCCTCCCGAGTAGCTGGGACTACAGGCGCCCGTCACCTCGCCCGGCTAGTTTTTTTGTATTTTTTAGTAGAGATGGGGTTTCACCGTGTTAGCCAGGATGGTCTCGATCTCCTGACCTCGTGATCCACCCATCTCGGCCTCCCAAAGTGCTGGGATTACAGACTTGAGCCACCGCGCCCGGCCAAAATTCTTATTTTTCTATATGGCAAAGCAACCCATTAAAAAACTCAAGAAGCCGGGCCCGGTGGCTCGCACCTGTAATCCCAGCACTTTGGGAGGTCGAGGTGGGCAGATCACAAGGTCAGGAGATAGAGACCATCTTGGCCAATATGGTGAAACCCCGTCTCTACTAAAAATACAAAAAATTAGCTGGGCATGGTGGCATGTGCCTGTAGTCCCAACTACTCGGGAGGCTGAGGCAGGAGAATCGCTTGAACCTAGGAGGCAGAGGTTGCAGTGAGCTGAGATGGAGCCACTGCACTCCAGCCTGGGTAACACAGCGAGACTCTGTCTCAAAACAAAACAAAAAAAGTCAAGAGACAAATGAAACAAAATACAACCCATTGAGCAGGTGAAGGAGTTAATATGCATGCACAGAACTTGCAGAGAGTGATAAGACAACTCCTATTTTTCTCAAATGAGCAAAAGATATCCATAAGTAACAAGTAAATGAAAAAGCCAGTACACATGGAAAAAAAGGACAAATAGTCATGAAAATCATGGATACTGTTTTTCACCCATCAGATTGGCAAAAATGAAAAAGATTGATGACACCAGTGATGGCAAGGGTAAAGAGAAACAAGCAAGCACTTTGAGTATTGTTGGTGGAGTAGGAAATGCTATACACCTACTGGAAAATAACCTGGCATTATGTAATAAAATAAAAAATACATATACTTCTTAACAGAACAATTTCAACCCTGGATTGCTAAACTACAGAAATAAAACCTAGATTACATAAAAATAGGTATACAAGTATATTAATGACAGCACCATCTATACTGCCAAAAAAACTTTAGATAACCTGAATGTCCATTAACAGGAGGAATAACTGAATAAATTATGGTACATCCATTCTATGGAATATAAGGTAGTTACCAAAAATGATGAGTAAAATCTGTAAGTATTGATCCCCATGGTATACTGTCAAATGAAAGAAAAAAAGGCAGGATGTAAATATTGTGCAGTATGACACCATTTGCTAAAAAAAGGAAACTGTATACGGTTGAATGTTTTCATGTTTTTGTATTAGTATTAAGAAAGATGAGCAAAGAGATTGCTGGTTTTTCCTGTGTAAACCTTTGTTTGACATTTTGCAAATTACAAGCTTTGCTTTTATAACAAAAAAAGGAAAATCCATGGGTTTCTTTTTTCTATTTTTTGGTCTGTTTTATCTACAATACACACATATGTGACAGTCCCAAGGTCTCTGCAACTTACATGAGCCAATAATGACTTAGGAACACAAAGAGGACACCGGATTAGGAAAGAGCCAGAGATAAATGCATAAAAACCCAATAAACTATTCTAAAAAAAATAAAAGGCCCATTTTAAAACACAAAACTACTACTATTCCATGAGAAAGGGGGAAAAAGCTGTTTTCATGCCTTGGCTAAACATCTGAATAATTTGTCAGCATGGCTTTTGCTGGTGAAGATGTCCACCTATGAAACCCTTACCAACAAAACTCTCAATCAACAAAACTCTCAGATCCTGACTCCTTTATTTCATATCTCATCTTAAGGTAGCACTTAGCTTTGTTACTGTTTTCCAAAAACGTTTCATTAAATGGATCAGTACTATATTTTATAGGATATCTGAATCAAAAAGTATTTAGAAAGAGTATATTTGTGGAGTCTAAAATTGAGAAGTGTGTTTTCAATCACTTCAGAAACTCATTCATCCAACCCTCAATTACTCATCCTTAAAAGGGGGCGCCCTGCTAGGCATTACTCAAAACCAAGCATGCCTGAAAACATCTTAAACATAACTGAATGAAAATCTGCCCAATCACAGGCCAGCTGCTTGCAAACTCCACCCTTGAGTACGGGAAGAACACTTTTGATTGGAAGACAGTTGTGTTTACTACCGTGTGTGGTGCAAATTGGAAAGGTCCACATGCCCACGGTCCAAAGGAAATCTCTTTTAATAAGAAAGAAAAACAAAACGGCCAGTTCTCATCCTACACTGGTCATTGTCATTAATAGAACCTCAACAAAACAGCAATTCTTGAACAATTTTGCAAGCTGGTGAAAAAATCTAAAGGCTCTGAGTTTTGGTCTGGCTGTTTTATCATCTATGTCCCTGGATATACATGTAAGACGAGCATAAATGTACTCTCAAAATACAAACCTGCCTTTGCTTCTATATTCACACAGCCCCATGCAAGACCTCAACACAGTTGTAATGTTCTTTGCTTTAATTTCCAAGAATCACTGCAACTTTTTACTTGGTTTGAGAACCCAGTTCCGTGGGCTCAGTGGTAAAATTATTCAGTATTTAGCTTAGTGGGTGTCCAGAAAGGAAGTGAGCTTCAAAAACCTCTGCCCTTAGGGAGCACAGCAAACAACAAAGTGAATGGGGAGCCATTTCAGGTGCAGAGCTCATTAGCAATTCATCTGATGGAGGAAACGAGACGACCATTGCAAGAACCAGAAAAAAATCCCAATGAATATCTAGGGCAAACTAGGCCTTAGGTCAAAGTATGTTTTGCCTCCACGGGAGTAGAATCAATCTGAAATGGACACTTCTTTTCCCATCCCAGCCATCTTTTAAAGAAAGCGCAGAGGAATCCAAATCCCAGTCTTAATCATCATTCCATCCCCTTATATTTCTGATATCTCTTCGCAAATTTGCCCCACTGAGGCCTCATAAACATCCTAGCAGCGTTTCTTACACAGCATGAAGAAAGATCAAAGCAAATGAACCCAAGTAGCAGAAGCAAAGCCTAAGCCATCCACAAAAAAATCCATAAAGCTTGTGTATTAGTGAAAAAGGACAGTCTAACACCGTTGATCAATAGGAAGAAAAATGAAGATCGGAAGCCTACAACATTACTTCCAAATCTCACAAACTGCGTTACCGTTTATATCTGCAGAAGCAAGTTCATCAAGAAAATTTACTTTCTGCTTGCTGATCTATTACATTCCAAAAGACCACCCCCTGCCCCAACACGCACACACACCATTTTTCACAGCCTTATCTCACCAGAGAAGCTAGGGCCCCTATCAAAATGAGGAAATAAAGTGGCTTGCCAAAACTCAAACACTATATTTTACCGCCACATTAACGAGAATAACACATCAAGATCCCGAATGCTAGTTAAGTTGTATGACTGAACAGCTTTAATCACGAAACTCACCAAGGCATTCAAAAGGGGCCAAGCCCAAACACAAAGTTTCAAAACAAAACCTCTCCCGGGTTGGGGGAGTAGCTGAGCTGGGAGCAAAAAGTACTACCCAGCAGCCCCGTTCGGCTACTAAGAAAGATCTCAAACTTATCAAAAACAGCCACAACTGCAGCTCCTGTCACCCAGAAGCGTAAGTAGAGGAGAGCTCGAGACAGTGCCGAGAGCTGGCCTTTCTGGAGACAGCCAGGCTGAGCCCAGCTCAGACGAGGAAGTAACTGCCAGATAAAAAAGCCCCGACCAGCTCCAACTGCAATCTCCGTGCCTCCCATAACTGCCCACATTCCCGCCCCACTTGGGGCTCTGGGAGAAAAGGAACAGGGCGCAGGTCTCCTGGGAGAGGCTGGGGACCACAGGTCCGCGTCTTCGAGAGGGCAGCGGCAACACTGGCCGAACTCTGAGGCTCCCGGGAGCTCAAGATTCGAGAGTCTGCTCCGAAGGCGTGTTGGGGGGAACGCCGAGAAAGGGTCGCCCAGGAGGCGGGGCCTGCCGGCTGCAAGCAGCAGCTCCGGGCACCCTGGCCGCCCCCCGGGGGTAACAGGGGCGCATACCCCGACGCGGAAGCCATGCCTGCAAGAGCTCGGGGTGCCGAGGTGCCGGCGGGGGGCGCTAAGGAGATGCGGGGGCACGGAAATGGGTCACCCCCATCCCACCGCCCCCTCACAAAGGCCCCCGGGGAGGCCGCCCGCAGGCCCCGCAGCCCCGGCCTCGAGTGCCCGACTCGGCCGCCACTCACCGCTAGGTCCTGGGGCACCGCCCCGCTCATGGCCCGCACCGTGCCGGCCCGCCAGGCTCGAGTGCGCAGCGCAGGCCCCGGATCTCCGCTCGCCGCCGCCGCCGCGGGGACTGAGGCCGAGGCTGAGGCCGCAGTGTCCGCGAACAGAAGCAGCAGTCGCTTGCCCACCGGGGAGGCCGCCGCGTCCGCCATCGCCGGGGCCGGCCTGACCCGCGCTCCCGCCCGCCGCCTCCCACCGCCTCCGCCGCCAAGCGCCCGATCCGCCCGCAAGGCCTCCCTCCGCACCACCCGCGGCCGCCGTTCCCCCCCACCCCCCCCAACAGCCACCACCAACCACCGGCGCCGCGCAGCGCCCCCCGTGGCCGGGAGCGGAGCCGCAGCCTGGGCCCCGCACAGCGCCCCCCGCGCTCTGGAGCGGGGCGGCAGCTCCTGGCCCCTCGCAGCGCTCCGCCCCAATCTCCCCGGGGCCTGCAGTGCCCCCTGCGGTCGGGAGGGGAATTGCAGGTTCGGCCGGGGTAGGGAAGTGGGCGGTTCCTTCAGCTTCCCCCTGGCACCATCCCTGGTCTCAATCTTCCTTTAGGGAGTCGTACATATGAGAGGGCTTTTTAGCTTGCTCTCCTCGGATGCCAAAGACATTTACGGGGTAAGAGGGTGAGGGGCAAGGTACCTAGAGAGTGGGTGTTTTGAGCTATTTAGTATCTCCAATACCCCCACTGATTTCCTATCCTGAAAATATGAGCCACCCAACCTGCTGTCTTGCAGGAAATGTTCTCCCCATTGGTCCATGAGACACAATATCTTTCTTCTCATTGGCCCATAACAGCACCATTCTATACTGCCAGTATTTCTTAGGTTCCTTTCCAATTGGCCAATGTATTACTTCCATTGGATGCATAACACCACTCTTTCCACTGACTGAAGGCCAACGCGCCCCCCTCCCCATCTTGGTGTGTTTCCTAAAACCAACCTAACTTCTTCCCCTTCCTAGTCTACCAATGTTATTAAGTCTACGTGTTTCTCCATTCAACTCTTAGGGGAACTGGAAATAGACCAGCAGTAAAGGGGTTCTCTTAGTAGCACCCCATCTTACCATGGAATTAGTGGGGCTGGGGGCAAAGAAAATTCTGTAACTCTTATCTGAATGCATTTAATACAGGTGTGGGAGACTGGTAGCTCCTAATTAGAAAAGGAGCCTGTAGAGAAAGTGAGATGCTGAGATTTTTGGCTAGATTGTTACCCACAATAAGCAACAGGAAATTGCCTCAATTATGTAAAGTTGGCAATATCAGGGACTAGCACGTTCCATGGTCTCATGGATGCGGAGACTGAGTATTCACAAAACGAGTACAAAAGATAAAGGGTCTAGTAATAACCCATGACTGTTGCTCTAAAAGTGACTTTTTTTCATTGATTTTCCCTACAGACAGGAAAGAGCAGTAGGTTCTGTGCCTACCCAGCTATCTCCTGTCCATAACCTTGTCTACACCCTTGACCTACTTTTCTTGTAACAAAAGGCTTAGGGAGAGGGGTAACCAACTATTGACTTTATACTTTTACTAAAGTATAAAACATATAGGAAAATCATTCTAGAACCAACCCTGTGGAGCGCCAAGGAAACATTCCTCCCTCCACTTCTTTTTAACTTCCATCTCCCACAGCCAACCTGAGGCCTGACTCAGAATGTTTTTCTGGGCTGAGAGCCACCTCTTAAAGCACATGGCCCATAAGCTGTAGTTGGTAGAAGGGGAACAAGGGTGAATCCATACAAGATCTATCTGCCTTGCAACTTTTCTATCAAAATTAACTGCTGAGATTTTCTCCCATACAGAGATTTAACTACTGCCCCAATGTCCAAGGCTGATTTCTCAGCAGAGAGACAGAAATGTACCTAAGTTCAGGGATGGGAAAGGCAAAAAGAGAAATGCATTCAACAAATGTGGCCAGCACTTTTCATGTGCCAGGAACTTCCCAAAGTGTTGGGGACACAATATTGAATAAAACAAAACTCTTGCCCTCATGGAGTTTACATTCTTTCCTATATTAACAAGACTTCAGGAATGAAAAATGAAATCACACTTGGCCTCACAGAAAATAAACAGCAGAAAAATCCAACAAAAATAAACTCAAAAGAAAGAAAGGGGGAGACAAAGTCATTTTAGATGTTCAAACTTTACCCCTGCTCAAGCAGTAGGTGAAATGAAACATCAGTTTTAAACAAAAAACAAATGTAATTCTAAGCTTCTTTAACTACATGCCACTGCCCTCCACTTCCCAAAAGCCCTTCCTTTGTTTCCAGTGCAGATAACAACCCTCACTTTTTCTAGGGTGTATTTGCAGCCCTGCAAAGATTCCTGCTCCAGGTAGTCAAGTCAATCCTGTCCTCCTGAGCACACTTCATTGGTATTCAATGATGAGTGCCACCAATTTGAAGCAGGAAACCAGGACATAGGCTAAGCAACTTGACTCTTCTTGCTGCCTGGCAAATTAACACCACAACTGGTAAAGAAAGGCTAAGCCTTAGGGACAGAGGCTCCTGCCTGGATCTCTGAGCAACTACACTTCACCTACACACATTGGAAGAATGTCAACATAGAGAGAAGAAAGCGTAGAATAGAAAGGTCTAAAGAAAGAGGGAGCCACATAGCTTCTTTCCGCAAACCAACACTCCAAAAGGAAACATTAGGGAAAATACTGTCTTCTACAACAAAAGAGAAGCTTTGCAGCTAGGATAATTTTCCAAAAGCAGTATTTTTAGGATGGAAAAATTGCCTAGGTCTTTGGAATCTGAATTCTGATGACTAAACCTTTATCTCTCCAGGATGTAACATGTGAAAACTTAAGAAAGATCCCTGGCCGTCTCCCACCCTGCCTTCTCCCTACTTCCCAAAGCCTACAAACCAATCTAGACAAGTTCCTGACTGTACCATAAACCATTTCTCAGTGAGCTGGAATGCATTAATACTTGACTTCAACTTGCTGGAAGTGAGAGTGACAGCAGGCAGGAGGAGACAAGTATAAGTGCCAGGGAAAGAGAGACCAAACCAGACTGCCAAAAATAACCAAGGCCTTAGCAGAAGCCTGGGCCACAGTATAACATCCTGCCATGGCCGGCAAAGGGCCTAGGGTCCAAATACTGCCCCTTTTTGAAAGGTTGACCTACATCTTAGAGGAAGGGGCTGAAAGAGTTAGGTGGTCTCCTACCCTGCTTCTTCCTTGTCTGTCTTTGTGGGGAAGGGAAGAAGACACTGTAGTACACAAGGTTGCTTGGGAAAATGGATTATTCTAATAAAACTTTATTTTTTCAAACACAGCCACAGAGGCAGAACCTCATGTTTAACACACACAGACTTATGGATTTTTTTTTAATATAAAACAAAGTTTACGAAAATTTTTTTTCCACTTTTTGTATTTGTAATCCCATTAGCACAGGGACTTTGGCAGCAGGTGGGAGTGAAGGGCAGCTGGGCTGCCACTGGGCAGTCACTGGGCACAGGAAGAGAGCACCAGCCTGGGGAGTGGCTTCACTCACACACACAGGGATACTCACCTACTGGCCAACCACACCACACACACAGCACAGATGCAGACATCTACCCAGTGTCAGCCACATGCCCTGGAGGTGTGCTCCACTCTGGGTAAGCCCAATATGTGAAAATTCAAATAGTCAAAACAGCTAAAGTGGAGGGAGGTTGCTTGCTTTACAAAAAGAAGCAATCATAGGCTGCTTTTAAATGGTCAGCAGTCCAAATGCATTGAAAAACAGCATTTGGTTTACACAGAACTGTTGAAACAGATCTACTGTGTAAAGCAAAATGAACCACTTCTTGAAAAGTGTTCCAGGGCCACAGGTTCTTAGATTGGGAAGCAAGATGATAGTTCTGACTAGCTTAGTTTTCCAGACTGAAAGTAATGGAATTAAAATAATGATAACTGTAGACCTTCTTCCCTAAGGATGGTGCCCTGGGGCTTTGGGGAAACCAGGATGGAGGCAGAATCACTGCCTCACTTCTTCAGCTTAGGGCCTGCAGAAACTCACTGGCATTGCCAGTGACCTGTGGGAAGCTGGCACAGCCAATCTGCAGCAGAGAGCCCAGGGATGAGGATACCCCAGAAGGAAAAGAAGTTGGCACCAGGGAAATTATGGCCTGAAGAGGGAGAAGAGCCAGGGGAGGAATGAAACCATAGATGGGCAACTCCTGGGCTCACGGTTTCCCTGGATTCTCCAGAGGGCCTCTCTGAAGCCCCTAGAGACCTGGTAGCCCAGTAGTAACTAGCCAGGAGATAGGGAGGAGCCTCTGAGGGCCAGAGGCTTAAGAAGACATGGCCACCTCCTCTCTGGAGTGGAGACGAGGAGGCTGAAGCCTCACTGATGCTCCTGACATGTAGGAGATCCAGAAAATGTCAGGTTCAATTCCATGAGGAAGAAAACACAAAGACCTTGGTCTTCTTCCCTTACAAGAGGAACTGGGTCTTAGGAAACCCTGGAAATTGAACAGAAAAATGCCCTTCTTGCCATAAAGAAGAAGGGCAGGTCCAATTTGGTCATGTAGGGTCTAACCAAAGCTGGACAAAACCTCACAAGCTACTGTGGGGTCAGCTTCAGTATGTGTTTCCACTGGTGCCAGCCCTACCAAGGTACTTAAACCCATCACTGTGGCCACTGGGACCAGCTGTCCTGGCTCAAGTTGTGGGTGAGAAACAAAAAAGTAAATTCAATCCAATGACAACCAAACTCCCAACTGCTTCTCACAGCCTTTGCTTTATACATCCTCAGCCAATCCCTCGGTGAGCCCCAACCTCCCTATGGTCTCTCAGGGCCAATTAAAGGCAAATAAACACTTCCTGGCATGAGTGGAAGACAAGCAAACTATTAAATGCCAACCACCCCTTCCTCCTTCTCAAGCAGGTCGAAAAGGCTGGGCCTGGATCTTGTAAGAATTGGTTTCCTGCAGTCACCTTCCCAACAGCAGTGCTGGGGTGAGCTCACTCATGTCTGCTGGGGACTGAATGCCACTTCTGTTGCAGGTCTGCCTCAGTAGATGCTGCAGACCAATACAGGGCCTTCCTACCTAGTCTATGACCTAGAAGGGCAGAGGGTGAGGGAAAAGGGTCCCATCAGCAGAGGCAGAGAGAGACAGAGAGGGAGTCCCTCAACCCTGCGTCAGTTGCCCGTGTGCTGTGTGCAACTCTATTCAACAGGGCAAAAGAGGCAGGTGGTATATAGCCTAGACAATCTAATGAGAAAAAAAGGCCAGCTCAGAAAAAATATGGTGACACCCCCCACCTGCATTCCCCAATATACTAGATCGAGCTAGTGGGGAGGGGGTGGGGCTGAGGAAAAGATCATTAGCTGAAGTCACAGCACTTAAAACACCCTGCTGTGCCCCAAAATGAAATCCTTTGCAGAGTCGGTGATGCTATGGATTACAAGCCTGGTTCCAGAGCTATTTAGAAAAAAGGAAAACTTTGCGCCCTCCTCTTGACTCCTTGAGCAAACCCAACATCCTGTAAAAAACTCAAGATCCTGGGGGTATCATGATACTCTGCTGTTAAGGAGCAATTGCCTTCCTTCCCTAAGGCTACGCAAACACACCCTTCCACAAGTACACGCCCATGCACGCACACACTCTCACGCAGTTTCTCTGAGGAGGCTGACTCAACCCCCACCCTGGCCAAATTCTAAGACACAAGTGCCCTTTGAAGCAAAGGGGCTAGTGAAATTCCCCGAGCTGGGGTGGGCAGACCCGTTCCTTCCCTGCCCATTGCTCTCTTCGTGGCAGGGATACTCACACTCAGGGCCGCCATGGGAAGGGTCTGCTCTGGGGCTGTCCCTCCCGCCACCAGCTCCGTTTATCTTGTCCCGGCCAGTCTCTCGGCATGGTCGAGCTTGCTGGAGCGAGAAGATTTCCGGCTGCCCTGAGTCGGAGCCCTCCACTCACCCCCATTCCCAGGCTTGGCCCCCAGCCTTGGGGCCTCGACACTTGTTAGTAGCCATGAGAGAGTCAGTCTGTGTGGCCCCAGGAAGTAGCCTCTCAGTTTTAGTTCTCCTCAATCAAATTCAAGTCCAGGTCCCCAAAGTCCTGCTGGCACAGTGTCCGCTTGCTCAGCGCCTGCCGACCCCACCGCACAGCCCCCTCCTCCTCCTCTTCGCTTTCACTCAGCACCTGGGATGAACCCCCAGTGGGGCTGCAGGAAGCAGAGAGGGGTGGGGGGCTACAGGCCATGAACCACGGTGGAGAGATGCTGCTGCCTTCCCGGGCTGTTTCTTGGAGACAGAGACCTCCTGAGTATGGTTTCTGTCAAACAAACAAAGAAGACAGTTACACCTGAAGGCAAGAATTCTAAGGCTTTAGGGTAAGGTTTGTAAACATTCTTTTTTTTTTTTTTGAGACGGAGTCTTGCTTTGTCACCCAGGCTGGAGTGCAGTGGCATGATCTTGGCTCACTGCAAGCTTCGCCTCCTGGGTTCACGCCATTCTCCTGCCTCAGCCTCCTGAGTAGCTGGGACTACAGGCACCCGCCACCATGCCCGGCTAATTTTTTGTATTTTTAGTAGAGACGGGGTTTCACCGTGTTAACCAGGATGGTCTCGATCTCCTGACTTCAAGATCTGCCCGCCTCGGCCTCCCAAAGTGCTGGGATTACAGGTGTGATCTGTAAACTTTCTGACAAAATTTGGAGCCCATTATTTCCATTGGATTCAAGAGTAGAAGCTCTGTGAGGGCAGGAACATCATCTGCAGTGTTTCACTACTCTGTACTGCCAGTGCCTAGTCAGAGTCAGTAAATATTTGCAGATGGGATGGACGACTCTATGAAAAAGTTAAATCAATTCTTAAAGAGGTTTGTAACCCAGTGGTCTAGAAAGAATAATATGAAAAAAGTGAGCAAGTGCATACATACAATAACTATACTCAAACCAGGAAGTCAAAAAACATTGGTCTAACAAATGAATACACTGTAGCAGCCCATCTTGCTTCAGCCCTCACAGAACCACTTTGAGGCAGTGACAGGCAAGTGGCAAAACCAGCTTTGGGCACAAAGAGTAGGTACTGATGATGAAATTTTTTGCAGCTTATGCATTCTTGGAAAGGAGGGAAAGTACCTCTTGCAAGACAATTTGGGATCCCTGTTGGAAGGTTTAACATGGGTCTCACCCCAGTTTCTCTAACTTCCAGGATTAAGGCATTTCACAGGATGGGGGGACTTTCAGTACTAAAACTGGGACAGTCCCAGCCAAGCTGGGATGGTAGGTCACCCTGAGAGCTAAAGCAGGTGCTGTTGGTGGCGGGGGGGAGATGGGAGCGGCAGGGTAATGAAGCTAGGGGCTAGCTCAAAAGCGGAAACAGAACAGAGTCCCCACACTCCCATCCAAGCTCCCCTAGTCTTGCTGGTCCCACCTGATTCATCTTGTCAAAGTCCAAGGAAGGCCGCAGACGCCGGGGGTCCTCCTCATGGCGCCGCTTGACCCCAGTTTTGCGGGCATCCAGATCACAAGGCTGTGAGCGGCTTCGGGGAAGGTTGCGGAGACCTCGAGGTCGCCAGGGCAGCTCTGGTGAGGATGCAGGAGAGCTCCGAGCAGAGGGCAAGAAGCGGCTTGCCTGCGGGCCCAGGCTGGGTGACAAGGAGAAGCGGCGCTGAGGTGGGCAAGGTGACAAGGACTCAGCATCACTCTCCCAGGAGCCACTTTGAGGGGAGGCAGCGCAGGGTCGAGAGGAATCTTGGGCCAGGGCCAGGCTGAAGAAAGGAGGGCTGTAGGGTCTGTGGGCTGGGACACATTGAGAAGAGGCACTGGGAGCTTGGAGGAACCTGAGGCTGGAGACCCGCTTCGGGGGGCTCTGGTGAGGCACCTGCGGCCCACCCCCTCCACCACTGCCCCGGTGCTTGATGGGAGTCCACAGCTTGGAGGGGGCGGGCCGCCACACCGGCTGCCAGCGAGACAGGTCCACGGGCACTGAGAGTGAGCGGCAGTGCCTCTTGGATGGAGGGGCAGGGGGCACAGGAAGCTTCTCTGGGTCTGGGGGCTCAGGTCTTAGGACTTGGGAGAGGGGCTGCTCCTTGGGGGAGCTTCCCCGACTGGGTGGTCTGAGGTGCAGGCTCAGGCCTGAGGGATGGTAGCTGAAGTTGAGGCTGTCCTGGAACTCAGCACAGGAACAGTGGGGCAGGCCCCTCCAGGAAGCACCTTCTGGAAGGCATTTGTAATAAAAATAATATTAATGATAGCTTACATTTTTTAAGAACTTACCACGTGCCACACAATGTATGGAGCATTTTATGTGAAAATTTCCAAAAACTTTATGAGGTAGGTAGTATCATTATCATTATCTCCATTTCACAGATAAGAGAAATTCAGTAACTTTCCCAAAATCACACAGCAATCAAAAGACCAAAGGAGGATTCAAATCCAGGTCTGTCTGATGCGAAGGCCAGGTTTTTAAACCACTATGCTCTGTTGCCTCCATTGTGACCAACTACCTGGAATCAAAAACATTTCATCTACTGCCTGCCATTCCCTCTGAAAGGTAAAAGAAGTCAAAAGAAACAAACACGATTGTGTGTGTCCTGCTCATCCCTCCCCCGCCCCTCCCCTACGCTTGCTCTGGATGCTGAAAAGCAGGCCTATGCTCTCCTTCCTTGGCCTTTCCTCTTCTCATGTGTCAATAGCACCAAGTCAGGAGTTAGTACTGCCAAAAAGTAAGAGGTAATCAGGCAGGTAAGAGATCACTTTTATTCCTAGGGAGGGCAAACAGGGTGGGGAAGGCCTTTGACAGTGAAACCTGGGCTTGGGAAACCCTAAGACTTTGTGCTGCTCATCTTCCTTTGTGTCTGGCCACCCACATATTCCGATTCCCTTCCCCTAGGCCTTCTCTTGAATCCAAACAGATGGAGGGACCAAGAGAAGGAAGGGAAAATGGACTAAAAGAAACAATCCTCACTCACTGTATTCCAACCAAAATTGTGACTTTTGGGAGATGGCTCATTAAGGGACAAAGGGCCTAGTCCAAACTCCTCTGGAGTCCAAGCTGGCTGGAATTCTGCAGGGGCTGGATATTTGGGGCAAATGACAAGTATAAGAAGTTAGACTTGACGGTGGCAAAATTCATACTGAGTGTATTTGGTCTATAGTTCTTCCCTCTACTAACCACTACGAGGGCAGAGACCATGAGTTCCTGCTCTATACTTATGACACAACACCTGGCTTTCAGCAAGTCTTTGATAAACAGGAGGAAGAGACTGAATGAACATGTTTTTGCCAACTCACTTCCCTTGCTAGGTATCCTAGAAAAGAAAATGAGATGCAGAACAGCTGAGCAGCATGAGTTAAGGAGTTCTGATTGTCCACCAGTGATGCCTCCATCTAAATGTCCCTACCATCAGGGGCCCTTTAACTAATTAATAATCTAGGAATTTATACCTCAGATATATTTTCACATGTGAAAAAATGATATATGTACAAGGTTATTCACTACAGTTTCTTTTTTTTTTTCTTTGAGATGGCGTCTTGCTCTGTCGCCCAGGCTAGAGTGCAGTGGGCACGATCTCGGCTCACTGCAACCTCCACCTCCTGGGTTCAGACAACTCTCCCGCCTCAGCCTCCCAAGTAGCTGGGAATACAGGCACCTGCCACCATGCCCGGCTAATTTTTGTATTTTTAGTAGAGACGGGGTTTCACCATGATGGCCAGGCTGGTCTCGAACCCCTGGCCTCAAGCTATCTGCCCACCTCGGCCTCCCAAAGTGCTGGGATTACAGGCATGAGTCACCACGTTTGGCCCACTACAGTTTTATGTACTGAAACAAGATTGGAAATAACCTAAATGTACATCAATAGAAGATTTGTGAAATAAGCCACTGTACATCTATGCAGTGTAATAATATGCAGCTATATATAACAAGAGAATGCTCAGCATTCTGATAGGGAAAGATCTCCTAGCTATATTAAAGTTTTTTTTTTTTTTTCTTTTTTTGAGATGGAGTCTTTCTTTGTTGCCCAGGCTGGAGTACAGTGGCGTAATCTGCGCTTACTACAACCTCCGCCTCCCGGGTTCAAGTGATTCTTCTGCCTTGCCCTCCCGAGTAGCTGGGATTACAGATGTGCACTACCATGCCAGGCTAATTTTTGTATTTTTAGTAGAGGCAGGGTTTCATTGTGTTGGCCAGGCTGGTCTCGAACTCCTAATCTCATGATCAGCCCACCTCGGCCTCCCAAAGTGCTAGGATTACAAGCATGAGCCACTGTGCCCAGTGATTTTTTTTTTTTTGAGATGGAGTTTCACTCTTGTTGCCCAGGCTGGAGCACTGCAATGGCGCCATCTTGCCTCACCGCAACCTCCGCCTCCTGGGTTCAAGCGATTCTCCTGCCTCAGCCTCCCTAGTAGCTGGAATTACAGGCATGAGCCACCACACCCAGCTAATTTTATATTTTTAGTAGAGATGGGGTTTCTCCATGTTCGTCAGGCTGGTCTCAAACTCCTGACCTCAGGTGATCTCCCTGCCTCAGCCCCCCAAAGTGCTGGGATTATAGGCGTTAGCCACCAGGCCCGGTCCTATTTTTTTTTTTTTTTAAGGTACAAAATAATATATAGTATGCAACCTTTTGTGTTAAAAATGTGGAAGTAAGGCCGGGCGCGGTGGCTCAAGCCTGTAATCCCAGCACTTTGGGAGGCCGAGACGGGCGGATCACGAGGTCAGGAGATCGAGACCATCCTGGCTAACACAGTGAAACCCCGTCTCTACTAAAAATACAAAAAACTAGCCGGGCGAGGTGGCGGGCGCCTGTAGTCCGAGCTACTCCGGAGGCTGAGGCAGGAGAATGGCGCAAACCCGGGAGGCGGAGCTTGCAGTGAGCTGAGATCCGGCCACTGCACTCCAGCCCGGGCTACAGAGCAAGACTCCGTCTCAAAAAAAA
>NC_037673.1:134705163-134729944 GCF_003255815.1 Theropithecus gelada | reverse complement strand
AAAAAAAAAAAAAAAAAAAGAAAGGAAAGAAATATACACATTTGCTTCTTTTTATATACAGAAATTCTAGTCACATATACTGTGTAAGAAACTTATACTTTTAGGGAGGTGGTAGAAGCTGAGTAGATAGGGAACAGGAGAGTAACACTTTTCTCAGCATAACCTTTTTGTTGTTATTTTTTAAATTTTGAACCATGTGAATGTATTACCTATTCAAAAAAATAGGTTATACAAGTCTCCACAAAGCTAGAATAAGAGCAAACCAACCAGATAACTTTCATGCTATAACATGAAAGACAACTGCCAATCTCAGAAGTTGACCCTGGCAAGAAAGTTCTAGAGGTAGGCTTGCTAGCCCTGTTCACTGGAAACCAATGATAGAAATGTGTGGAGAGAGGAATGGGTATACACATATACACAAACACACACGATGCCTTACCAGACACAAGCTGGAAAGGGTTCCCACAGTTGGAGATGTCTGCATGATCAGGCAAAGGCTAAGAAAGAGAGAATATCCATCATGATTTGGATTCAGGACACACTGACAGATTTCTAGGAAGCCCTCTTCAGTTCTCCTCTGCAATTCATGAGCTATAGGGATGTTAGGGACATTAAGTGTTCTTCCTCTCGTCTTCCCAAAGTTAGTAAGTCAAACAATCCACATCTTCCAACATCTCAAACCCTTCTCCACCCAAGTTTTGTTGTCCCTTCTCTATAGGTGGAAAAATCCCTGCCCCCTTCCTTTTGGGCTGGGTTTTGAGCCATTAGTGGGCTCTTCAGGTTAAGTACCATGATTCATACAGCACAGGACAAGAGTAAAGTAGTAGCAACAATCAGCCTCAGAAAAAAGGGGGAGGGGGTCGTGGAGAAGCAGGAAGACTGGTCTTTTACCAGACTGATGCTGAAGCGTGTGCATTTCAGCTCATCCAGAGTCTGCTTCTGTAGCTGCTCAGTGATCAGGGTTATCATGATTCTCCCCAGGATTTGACTTGCACACTTTGGAGCAAATGATGGATGTCTTCCCTGTTGTTCTTCCAGACCTCACTCGTAAGCCGTCTTCTGCCACTGCAGCACCATTCTAGCACCATTGGGACTTCCCTCTCCAGTCATGCCTGCTGAGTCTGCCAATTAGAGGGACCAGCCCCAAGTGATATTAGAGATGCACCTGGTCCAGAGATGGAAAATGCATGGCACACATACCACAGCACCCCTAAGCCAGGCCTCTGGCAGACATCAATTGATCACAGCTCTTTCTAGCTAAGCCTAAACACAGCTTCAGAAATTATGAACTGGCAGTCCAGATATGAAATAAAATAGAGTTGGCAATCAAGTTGAAACTTATTTGCTACCCTTAACCTGGTTCATGCTCTGTTGTTTCTAACTGGAATACCAGCAGCACTTAGAAAACAGCTGCTCACGTGAGAGACAGGGATGCCCAAATGATTATTTCCCTCGAGATCAGCCCAGTATTTTATCTTCTAGTCAGAAGTGAAAAGAGGTACCCTTCTCCTAAACTACAGAAATAGTAATAAGAGAACAAGGAAGAACAGTGGTTGTAGGCAAGACTTTCTGCTTCAGACCTGAGTACATAGGATTTTATGTCCTCCCACAGCCTAAACATTTGATGTATTATTGTTTTCCCATAGATATGGTGTTTGTTTTCTTATCAAATGGGAAGAGGATAAGGAAATGATCAGGGTAATTCCAATACATTTCAACTCTACAGACGTTGTAAACAATTCCATGACTTTATTCAACTAAGTTTTTAGCCTGATCTGATGCAAAGTCCATGGATACAGTTCACTAAGATTCTTTCTCATGGTCAACTTCTGATAGAAGCAAACTAACTGTATCAGAGAACAGGCTTCAAGCCCACACAATTACCTGAGGGGCCTTGCTCAAGGGAAAAGGGGAGGTTAAGCCAGTGTCTTGATTTTATTCTGTCTATTCCCGGAAATGACCAGCAAGCTGACAGCTTACCAGAGAATGTGTGTAGCATTAGCTAGTCAAGAGAACAAATCATCAAGAAATCTAATTATTAGTCCAATTTGCTAAGAGTTTTGACAAATCATTTAATACTCGCTGGCCTCAGTTTACCCATATGTAAAGTGGGCAGAATAATCTTAACCTGTCACAGGAACAATATAACATATTAAAATGTACAAAATGTACCATCTGGCCTATAAAAATCAGGAGTCCACATAGACTACCATTTCTTGTTCCCGTTTGTGAATCTTCAAGGCCTCAGAATGTCAGAAGTAATGAAATCAATAAGATGAAGAAGGCAATAGGGTCTATCTCTCTGGCTGAATACCATCCTCCCTCACCTGTACACTAAGAAAAGCCCAAGAGGGCTGTTCCTTCTGTGACCTTGGGGGCAGATCACTCTACAAAGAAGAGGAAATTATCTCTACCCCACTCACACCTCAGAAGGAGGCCATAAGGAAGAGCAAAGAGATAAACCTGTATGTATTTGGAGTTCTTTGGAAGAAAGGTGCAAGAGAAGTCAATCATCGTTATAGTTAACTATCATTTTCATGCATAATTATTACCACCCTGAACAAAATTCTAGCTTCCGGGGAGCTCTCTTCAGCTGCTTCCCCTATATTCTTACGGGAGAAGCTAAAGCTTATATTACTTCTGCTCCTGGTTTCTTAACTCTGCTGCCCTCAAAGATCAACCAGAGAGGGAACCTAAGTGCAGGATTTTACCCCCGAGACCCCAGGCCTCAGGCTAACCAGCTATGAGGAGCAGGGAGTGAAGCAAACTCTCTAGCTTTTCATGAGGCATTTGGACAAACAGCAAACTCCCAGCCATCTCTAGGATCAAGTCAAGAGAGTGAATTTGTGTTTTTCTGCATTTTAATTGTTGGGATGTGGCCACACACAGCGGTAATTGGAACAATGCAACTACCACCACGCAACTGATACTCTCAGCCTGAGTTTCCTAAAACAGGCCAGGCTGAGAGGGGGAACAGAACGGAAGCCATAAGGAATCAAACCAGGACACAAAAGAAGGCAAACCAGCTCCGCGAGGGGCCTCCTCTTTCTCAAGCAGGCATTGAAAAAAGTGTAAGAAGCCCTCTCTTGCCGCCTTCCTTCCCCTTCCATTTTGTGTATCTGAAGGGCAGAGACAGCCCTGAACAGTCACTAAACAAGTTAAAACTTCTCAGTTTAACAACTGGCACGGGGCTCAGCCCTTCAGAGAGCAGCAGGCCGCTAGGCCCTCTCAGCAACCCCACCAGGCCTAACTCTCAGTTCAGGCTTTCCCTCCACCAGCAGCCCCCAAAAATAAAGATCAGACCCCCACCCCATCTCCTATTGGATGGCAGTAACCCCTGACACTCCTGTTTCAGGGATGCTGAGGTTGTGCTGAACCTAGACAAGGTAGGATCAGGTCAGGCCAACAGGGAGGAGAGTCACAAACCCCTTGGGGACCTTCCCCCCAGGTCCCGGCCCCACACCTCTTGGGGAGACTGAAGGAAAACATGAGGAAGGCAGGGAGGTGCATGAACAGGTAGGTGGAGACCTGCCTGCTCTTCCTCCATATGGTTCTGCTGGGGAAAGGGGTGACAAGTGGGGAACACCCCTCCCCCCACCCCCATGAAGAAGCAAAAGGCTAGGCCCCTCCAATCTTCAACCTCTCCCTCTGTTGCCCTGCCTGTCCCCGCGGGGTGGGGCATGGGGCGTCCGCTGGTCCCCGGAGCGGGGGGGCGCCAGGGCTCGCTCGGGGGGGCTGTCGTTCGCCTCTTCCCACTAGGTTCCATCATCTGGCCGCGGGAAGCGAACTCAGGACGCAAGGGATGGGGAGGGTCTGGGACTTAGCACTTCGCCACCCCCTCCCCCACCGGGTCCCGTGCTCTCCCCGCGGAGGCGGCCTGCGAGGCCCGGCCGCGCGGGCGGTCGGGCTGGGGGAGGGGAAAGAGGGAAGGAGGGAGGGACAGTTGAGGTGCCCGCCCCGAGGCCCCAGCGCCACCTGCCCTCCGCCACCTACCGCAGCTCCTCCAGTTCCCAGGGCCGCGGCCGGAGCAGCTCTGAGCGCTCCGTTCGCCCCACGGTGTCCTTAAAAGGCGCTGGCGCGAACCAACGAGTCCCTGAGGAGAGTAGTGGGACAGCTCCGGCTCGCAGAATCCCCCCGAGCCACCCACGGAGAGGGCAGCTTCGTGTCGTGTCTCTCTCAAAGTCTCTCTCGGACAGCGCTGTCGGGAACGAGCCTGGCGCTTTGATTTAGGGAAGGGGGTGGTTGCCTCACTAACGAGTCACCCCCTCCAAAATATCGCAGAAAGTGGACGGTCCCAGTTGGAGGTACATCTTGAAACCCGCGGGGGAGGCCATGTCGGGAGAAGGTAAACAAAGGCATCGCCCCTGCCCTCCCTCCCTCCATCGGCCCAACTGCAGCCTCCCACTCGGTTCGGCCAGCGTCATGCAATTAGCCACAGTGCCCCTCACCTGCTCGGCTGCCCCGCCCTCCACGACCACCTCTTCGAAGGAAGCCCCCTTCCCCCAGCAAAGGACCCGTCCGCGGCGTGAAGGCTGCTGGGAAGTGTGGTCCAAGCGCCGATTAGGGCCTGCTCGGAGTCCCAGGAGCCGCTCTTGCAGCTGCCGGATCGGCCTGAACCTTAAAAACCCAGAACTTATAATGGTTGCGGGGACGTTTCCACTTGGTTCTGTAATTTGCACTCACCCAGAACACTTTGTAAAGCTCAGGATAGCCCAGGGCTGTTCACTCCCTCTCCTCTCTCTCCGCCCCCCCTCAGCAGGATGAGGTAATGGGATTGTGATTATGACATCATAGGCGGTTCAGTTGCTTGCGTTTGTTGGGGGAGGTGCGGGGAGGTGGGGAGAAGTACAGTGGTTACACTTTCCTTAAACAGAAAGGGAAGGAGGAAACAGCCAGATGGGGAAAAGATGTTGACGGTGCTATATTTCCACTTCAGGAAGACGAAACCACCTTTTATTAAGTCTCCACCACTACCACCACCTCCCACATGAGCCAAAGTTTAAGTCTTTTTTAAAGAGACGAATGTAGACGTTAGTGTGTGAAGAGGTTGGGTTGATGGTTTCTGGCTCTTATGTAAATTCGAGTCTCAGCTAGCATCACAGATGGTTTAGGGAGACAAGCAAAAAAGTGGATAAAGGAGAGGCTTTAAACTGCGTTCGTGTTGTGATTTCTTTGTAATACAAAGTTTTCTATTTCTTTTTTTTAATTGGTTGGAAAGTAGCAGTATGCAAGTAATCATCACTATTACACTTAGCAGCAAGTCCTCTGAAAGACGTCTGTTTTCTGTAAATATTTTGTGCCTTACTCAAGACTGGGACAGGTAAATAGCTGTGATCAGCTGGAAAGTAGAGCCAGTGGCAGGGATCTTCCTCACTGAGCCAGGGAGGGGAGGAGGCAGGAGTCACCAAGTCTGCAAACTGAAAAAGAAAAGTGAGGTACAGTACTAACTGAGAAAACAGGGGTGGAGAGATTTACCTTGCACTGCCTATTTCCCCTTGGCAAAAGGAGCAGAGTCAGGGGCCATGAAGTACGGGACACATGGTTTCCAAGAATTGCTCTTATGTGCCAGACACCATGCTTTTTTTTTTTTTTTTTAGAAAGGGTGTTTTGCTGTTGCTCAGGCTGGAGTGCAGTGAGCGATCATAGCTCACTGCAGCCTTGAACTTCTGGGCTCAAGCAATCCTTCCCATCTCAGTCTCCTGAGTAGCTAGAACTACAGGAGTGTGCCACCATGTCCAGCATATTTATTTCTATTTTTGTAGAGAGAGGCGTCTTGCTATGTTGCCCAGGGTAGTCTCAAACGCCTGGCCTCAGTCTTCCCACCTTGGCCTCACAAAGTGCTGGGATTGGCATGGTGTCTCACACCTGTAATCCTAGCACTTTGGGAGGCTGAGGCAGGCGGATCACCTGAGGTCAGGTATTCGAGACCAGCCTGGCCAACACGGTGAAACCCCATCTCTACTAAAAAATACAAAAATTAGCTGGGCATTGTGGCGCCCACCTGTAATCCCAGCTACTCAGGAGGCTGAGGCAGGAGAATCGCTTGAACCAGGGAGGCAGAGATTGCAGTGAGCCGAGATTGTGCCACTGCACCCCAGCCTGGGCAACAGAATGAGACTCTATCTCAAAAACAAACAAACAAAAAACAAAGTGCTGGGATTCCAGGTGTGAACCACCACACTTGGACTACATACTTTGATATATATTCTCATTTTTTCTTACAATCATCAAATGAAACAAAACCTTCTTTTTGACAAATGAAACAGCCCAAGAGGTTAAGTGACTGCCCACATGGTAGGCAAAGGTACTATCAAAAAGTAGTCTAAAAGCCCTTGCTTTTCACCACTAAGCTGTTCCCCTTTTTATTATTAACCAAGCTTACTAGTTAAACGGTTGAGTTAAAAGTAGGCATTGGCTCATTTGCAAAACATTGAAAGAAACTGAGACCCAAAACAAAACAAAAACAACAACAACAAAAAACCCTGCAAGTCAAGTTTCAGGCCTCATTTCAAAGGAAGGTTACATCCCCTTTCATCATCTACGAAATCATCTATGTTGCCTCCCAGTGCAGCCTAACAGTCCTACCCATAATTAAATCTCCTTATTCTACTTTTAGTTCCCAAGGATTTTTTTACTCATGTCCTGCTCTTTTTCCCTGCTGCCCCCTTTTTATTCTTTTGTTCTTGAGCCACTGCTTTGAACCGCATCTTAATTGTGCCCTCATGGGCCAAACCCCATCTGTAACCCTGCTTCAGTGGGTTTCAGTAAAGGATACTCTCCATCCATATTCTGAAGGTTCCAGGGCCTGGAGCCAGTGATTCAGGAGGTCATCAAAAGGAGTGGAATCCATTGGCTCTAAGAGACTCTCCATTCCCTGCCTAGGAAGGAACAGCCAAGTGGGAGGAACATGCACTCGATTCAGACCTTCCCTTTTCACCCAGTGAAAGCTAAACCTCTGCAAAGTGGGGAGAAGTAGGGCTAAGCCTACCAGTCATAAAAAGAACCAGGAATAGAAAACACATCCCTTAGCCCTTCTGCCCTGCAGATGCTGGCGGGGAGGGTCCCAGGAATGTAGGGCTCTTCTCCACTGCCTGATCTGGGCATCCCAGGAGTAATGGCTGAACCTCCCGTTCTTGTTTGGTGTTTCAGGGTGAAGCCCAGGCTGCCGCAGTGCCCTGGCCACAAGTATGGGTCAGACTGAGGTCAAGGTGAAGGAACACAGCTCACTGCTTATCACAGTGAATCAGGAGCCTAGATAGGGATTCCCCAAGGATGACATAGGATCAATGCCCTCAATCCAACAGAAAAAGTAAATCTTCAAATCAGATTAAACACCAAACTTCCCACCTCCCTAATATTCTTTCTTCTGGGAAGGATAACTTAGATATATTCCAACACCCTCAGAAATCAAGATATAAAAGACAATATTTGACTTCCCTTTAAAATAATTCTACCATTTCACAGTTTGTATGCATGCATGTAAACTTACATGTAATTAGCTAAGTATGTTGCAATTAGCTAAGCCAGCTGGAATCATGAGGAGATAGTAAAAATGTTTGGTAGGAAAACAATTTCATTAGGAAAAGTAGAGCTTTTAAGAGTTTTGTTGGCCAGGCATGGTGGCTTACGCCTATAACCCCAGCACTCTGCGAGGCCGAGGCGGGTGGATTACCTGAGGTCAGGAGTTTGAGACGAGCCTGGCCAACATGGTGAAACCCCGTCTCAACTAAAAATACAAAAATCAGCTGGGCGTGGTGGTGGGCACCTGTAGTCCCAGCTATTTGGGAGGCTGAGGCAGGAGAATCGCTTGAACCCCGGAGGCAGAGGTTGCAGTGGGCCAAGACCACGCCACTGTACTCCAGCCTGGGAGAGAGTGAGACTCTGTCTCAAAAAAAAAAACAAAAACAAAAACAACCCCCCCCCAAAAAAAAAAAACACTCTTAAGGACTAGGTATATAACTTCTATTTGAGAAAAGTCTCAGAAACTTATTTTTGGGCTAGATTTTTACAGAATTTGTTTTAGGAATGCTGCAACTTTGTCAGAGTGCTCAGATTCTAGTATATTTCTATTACCTGACATTGAACTAAAGCTACTTGGTTGACATCTTTGTTGTGACCACCCACAACTGCACTTACTTGAGGACCTGGTGCAGAAAGCACTGGTAGCCAGGTGTGCACTTGCCATAATCTATCTGCTTTTGCCACCACTGGAGAATAACTTTGTCTGTCTCTACTTCCCACCTGCAGGGAAGTATACAGTTTCCCACAAAGTGTGATTATACTGTAGTCGTCAAAGCAGATAACAACTCATCCCACACTCCCTTAATCCCCAGCCTGATTTTCTTTTTTTTTTTTTTGAGACGGAGTCTCGCTCTGCCGCCCGGGCTGGAGTGCAGTGGCCGGATCTCTGCTCACTGCAAGCTCCGCCTCCCGGGTTCACGCCATTCTCCTGCCTCAGCCTTCCGAGTAGCTGGGACTACAGGCGCCCGCCACCGCGCCCGGCTAGTTTTTTGTATTTTTTTAGTAGAGACGGGGTTTCACCATGTTAGCCAGGATGGTCTCGATCTCCTGACCTCGTGATCCGCCCGTCTCGGCCTCCCAAAGTGCTGGGATTACAGGCTTGAGCCACCGCGCCCGGCCCCCAGCCTGATTTTCAAACTCACCTGGCATAGCAAGGCTCTGTGCTAACTCCCACACTCACTGTCTGTATCCTAGAGGACCAAGACTCCTCACACATCTCCTTTCTGGGGAAGCAGTTTCTACAGATGCAAAGGGTATTAGGATAAAAACCAGCTGGCTACACTGTGCCTCTCAGCCACTACCACCACCAAAATCCTGACATCAGACACAAGTTGCATTTTGACTTTGGTTTCTCAAAGCTTGATCTGTAAGCTGTCTGCATGGGTAGCACCTGGGGGCCTTGATAATGACCCCACTTTAGACCTATTGAATTATCGTTTCTGGAGCCTGCATGTTAAAGAGCTTCCAAGGTTATTTTGAACATTTTTATTATGGAAATTTTCAAATATACACTGAAGTAAGGAGTATGGGGTAATAACTTACCGCTCAAAGTATGTTCCTATGACCAGCTACCTCACCATCAGCTGGGGGCTTATTAGACGGGCAGAATCTCCGGCCGCAACCACAACCCAGACCTCCCAAATCAGAATCTGCATTTAACAGGTCCTCAGGTGGTTAGTGTGCAAATTAAACGTTGAGATGCACAGATATGATGGACCTTCCTGCCCCCTATCACTCAACACTCAGGGTCAATCTTGTATCATCAATACCCTCCCCCAGCACAGGATTATTTAAAAGCAAATCCCTAACATTAGGAATGTCTTTTTGTTTCACTCTAATGCCCAGGCTGGAGTGCAGTGGCGCAACCACCGTCTCCCGGGTTCAAGCAATTAATCATGCCTCAGCCTCCCAAGTAGCTGGGATTACAGGTGTGTGCCACCACACCCAGCTAATTTTTGTATTTTTAGTAGAGACGGGGGTTTCATCATGTTGGCCAGGCTGGTTTTCAACCCCTGACCTCATGTAATCCACCCACCTCGGCCTCCCAAAGTGCTGGGATTACAGGTGTGAGCCACCGCGCCCGGCCAGTAATTTCTAAATATCACCTCGTCAATGTTCAAATTTCCATGAATAACCAATCTTTGAGGTCCTCTGGATTGTGATAAGGATTATACCAAGATAATTTAATTCCTCCACTTTCCCTGCAACGGAATTTCTTTTTACCCACGTAAACTAGCGTCTCTGAGATGCTGCACACTAAAAGAAACGCCAAAGAAAGCTCTTGGAAGGGGCTAATGCCTCTCAGCATAAACACACACACCTGTCTCCCCCAATACCTGCCACACCAGCAGCAAACGCTCCATCTCCCGTGGAAGGCCAGCAAAACTCAGAAGAAAACGTCCGCGAAAACGGCACGAGAAAGAAGCAAGGAAAATGAAACGCTTACAACACCCTCCACCCAAAAGAATCTCTCCTAGTATTATCCTAGCGAATGGTCATCACTAGTAAGGTGCGATTTAAATCTCCCGGGGTTCGTGGGGCTGAGGGAAAGAAGAAAACAGAAAGGGTGTGGCGATTGGTGAGAGGGAGAGCCAATGATACGGCAGGCTCCCCGTGAGGCGGAGCTTACCCCGCAGCCTGCCTAACGCTGGTGGGCCAATCACTATCCTGCTCTGGCTATGGGGCGGGGCAAGTCTTACCACTTCCAGAGCAAGCACACGCCGGGTAATGTGCCAGCCCAACGATAGGCCGTGAGGGTCTAGGCGCGCGCACGGAGATTGGCTGACGCAGTTTAGAGGCGAGCGGGGATAAGTTACTGGGCGGGCGGAAGGTTTGAATGGTCAACGCTTGCGGCTGTTGATATTCTTGCTCGCAGGCCATAACTTTGGCCTCCTGCGCGGGGAAGACGCTGAGTCCGACGTTGGCCTACCCAGTCGGGAGGCAGAGTTGCAGTCTGGTTAACTGCCTCCTTTCCCCCAGATTTTCTTTCATTCTGCTCGAGTCTTCGCCTGTGTCCGATCCCTATTCACTTTCCCTCCTCTTGTAGGCAAGCCTCAGACTCCAGGCTTGAGGTAAGTCCGCAGCCGTCTCCGCCACGGAATCACGGAGACCCCATTGTCCCCTTAGGGTCCAGTCGGCCCACACAAACAGAGATTGGGAGGGCCGAATGGGCACTGTCGCGAGTTACGACCTGGGTTCTTTCTGGTCAGGAGTCTCGAGCTGTGTGGCGTGGAACAAGTCAAAATCCTCTCTTCATTCCATCTTTAAGGTCCTAAGGTTGCCTCTCGTCGGTGAATTCAGGTTCTAACCTGGAGCCAGGCTGTGTGTGAATCACCCTTCGGGAATGCCCCTCTTCCAATGCTGATCCGCCTGGCTGGAAAGGGTGGAGGAGTTTGGGAAAGCTGAGGGAACTGTGAGGTACCGATATAGATGACGTTTTCCTCCTGGCTAGGTTTTGTTTTTCTCCTGGTGAGAATTGGAAGACCATGTCTACGGAACTCTTCTCATCCACAAGAGAGGAAGGAAGCTCTGGCTCAGGACCCAGTTTTAGGTCTAATCAAAGGAAAATGTTAAACCTGCTCCTGGAGAGAGACACTTCCTTTACTGTCTGTCCAGATGTCCCTAGCACTCCAGTGGGCAAATTTATTGGTGATTCTACAAACCTAAGCGTTTTGTCTGGGTAAATATACTTTTATTTTTACACTTTATTGCCTTTGCTATTTCCAAACAGTTGGGTTTGTTTGTTGGTTTGTTTTCAGTTATCCTGGCTCAAAGGTCAGGGTTTAAGTCTCAGCTCTGCCCTTGACTGTGTAACCCTTTTGAGTTCTTTTTTTTTTTTTTTTGAGACGGAGTCTTGCTCTGTGCCCCAGGCTGGAGTGCAGTGGCGCAATCTCGGCTCACTGCAAGCTCCGCCCCCCGGGTTCACGCCATTCTCCTGCGTCAGCCTCCCAAGTAGCTGGGACTACAGGCGCCCACCACCACGCCTGGCTAGTTTTTTGTATTTTTTTAGTAGAGACGGGGTTTCACGGTGTTAGCCAGGATGGTCTCGATCTCCTGACCTTGTGATCCGCCCGCCTCGGCCTCCCAAAGTGCTGGGATTACAGGCTTGAGCCACCGCGCCCGGCCCCTTTTGAGTTCTTTTCTGTGACAAGAAATTATAATACCAGCTAGGCGAGTTGGCTCATACCTGTAATCTCCGCACTTTGGGAGGCTAAGGAGGGTGGATCGCCTGAGTCCAGGAGTTCAAGACCAGCCTGGGCAACATGGCAAGACCCCGTCTCTACAAGAAATATTAAAAATTAGCTGAGCGTGGTGATGTGCGCCTATAGTCCCAGCTACTCAGGAGGCTGAGGTGGGAGGATTGCTTGAGCCCGGGAGCTGGAGGCTGCAGTTAGCCAAGATCGCCTCACTGCACTTCAGCTTGGGAAACAGAGTGAGACTCTATCTCAAAAAGAAAAGACAGAAAAGAAATAATAATCTCTTCCTATCTTACTAGGATCTTGTGAGAATCAAATGATGTGATATCTGGCAAAAGTCTTTGAAAACTGCTGCATTACGAGTCGGTCACTTTATTAGTATTAATATTAACGTTATTGCAGTTGTACTTTGAATTCTGATCATACCATGTCTCAACTAGCAAACGAAGAGAAGTAGTACCTGAGAAAAACTAGGGACTCCGGGGAGAAATCAAGCCTGTGTTCATGGTGCTCAGGACAGGGAATGTGGAGTCAAGATCCTCCTTGGCCAATAAACTCTGGACCTCAAAAAAAAAAAAATTATCTGTTTCATATGTTGGTAAGGAGAAAGTGAGGTACAGATTATGGTAGTGGGAGACTTTTCTCAGCCCAGTCTGAGATATTTCCAAAAAGCAATTAGATTTATTTGGACACTGTTCAGATAATCTGATAGTCATTAAGGGGTGTTTCAGATGAAGAGGATTGGCCGGGCGCTGTGGCTCACACCTGTAATCCCAGCACTTTGGGAGGCCGAGGTGGGCGGATCACCTGAGGTTAGGAGTTCAAGACCAGCCTGGCTGACATGGTGAAGCCCCATCTCTACTACAAATAGCTGGGCGTGGTGGCAGGCGCCTGTGATCCCAGCTATTTGGGAGGCTGAGGCAGGAGAATCGCTTGAACCCGGGAGGCGGAGGTTGCAGTGAGCCAAGATCGTGCCACTGTACTCGAGCCGGGGAGACAGAGCAAGACTCTATTGCAAAAAAAAAGAAGAAGATGACATGATCTTTGACTTTTAAGGATATAACAATCTAATGGAAATTTCGATGTACCATTATGTCTCAACAGAGGAACCCCAAAACGTTGCCTCGATCTTTCGAATCTTAGCAGTGGGGAGATAACTGCCACTCAGCTTACCACTTCTGCAGACCTTGATGAAACTGGTAGGGAGAAGGGATATAAAGGCCTTGAAGGGAAGAATAACTTTTAAGGGAGAAAACAGGGAAGTAGGATAGAGACAGAAGGTGGTGAAAGTATAAAAAGAGTCTGCCTAGAGAGATGGCATTTTGTGGGTAACTAGAGAATTTTTGAGAATGATTAAGCCAATGGGAAGAGAAAGATAATAACACTAATAGGAGCTACTTTGCATTTGAAAATGTTAGACAAGTAGGAACATATTTTGTTGACTGATTAACGGTGGGAATGAAAGTATAGTCATTAGGATATGAGAAGTTTTGTGCCTTAGTCTAATCTCAGCAGAGGCAAAGAAACCAGCGTAAAGAAATATGTTGGCCAGGTGCAGTGGCTCATGTCTGTAATCCTGGCACTTTGGGAGGCCAAGGTGGGCAGATCACGAGGTCAAGAGATCGAGACCATCCTGGCCAACATGGTGAAACCCCATCTCTACTAAAAATACAAAAATTAGCTGGCGTGGTGGCGCGTGCCTGTAGTCCCAGCCATTCGGGAGGCTGAGGCAGGAGAATCGGTTGAACCCGGGAGGCGGAGTTTGCAGTGAGCTGAGATAGCACCAATGCACTCCCGCCTGGCGACAGAGCGAGACTGCGTCTCAAAGAAAAAGAAATACATTGTCAATTAATTCTTATATGTTTTATATAAAATATTCCAAAAGGAATGTTTCATAAGTTAACCTTCCAGAATTCTAATTTCAGATTTTCTGAGTGATAACTTTTCTTTTCTACTCATAAAAAAAAAAAAAAAAAAAAAACAACTCCGTAGGTAGCAAAGTGCAGTGTTTCCCAGCACTACTTCTTTTAGTGACACATATAAAACCTTAAGTTTCTGTGAAATTGTACCTTGTACTATGAAATGGGTATCAATCGAGAGGCTTTGTATTCAAAAGCTCAGTCCTTGAAATTAATATGGCTTACTGGTAATGAAGAAAATCTGAAGGAAAAACAGGATGCATGGACAAAAATAACTCCTTTTACTGATTTTTTATATTTGATTGCAGGTCACCTGGATTCTTCAGGACTTCAGGAAGTGCATTTAGCTGGGATGTAAGTTCTGTTGCTAAATGAACCCCATGCAAAAGCTTTTTAGCACTGGTCATAGAGATTTTATCCTGTGTGGACTCTGCAGAGTGCAAAACCTTTCATATTGGGTATAAGTGGGCTTTGAGGCCTAGTTCCTTACCTTGAACAGTTTCTAAGGTTTCCAGATCTAAATAGTGTTGTGAAAATGAAGGCTATTCATTTTAACTGTCATAATCAGAAGTATCTATAAGGAAATGAAGGAAAATGGTATACTACACTTATACAGGCTTTTATTTGAATGTGGAAAGTGCTGTATCTTAGTAATTCAAAGTACAGAGTGGCCAGGCGCGGTGGCTTACATCTGTAGTAATCCCAGCACTTTGGTAGGCCAAGGCAGGCGGATCAGTTGAGGTCAGGAGTTCAAGACCAGCCTGCCCATCATGCAGAAACCCCATCTCTATTAAAAATACAAAAATTAGCCGGGTGGGGTGGCACATGCCTGTAATCGCAGCTACTTGGGAGGTTGAGGTAGGAGAATTGCTTGAGCCCGGGAGGCGGAGGTTGCAGTGAGCAGAGACCACACCACTGCCCTCCAGCCTGGGCGACAGAGCGAGACTGCGTGTTGAAAAGAAAAAAGAAAGTACAGAGTGTAGGCTCTGGAATCAGTGTCTGGATTCCTGGCTTACTACTTCATTCACCAGTTGTGACTCTGGCAAGTTTTTTTTAACTTCATTAGACCTTAATTTTTTTTATTTGTAACATGGAGACAATAATAGCACTTGTCATAAAGTAGCTATTGTAAGGATTAAATAACCTGTGTATCTAACACATACCAAGCATTTTATTTATGTATTTATTTTTATTTTTGAGATGGAGTCTGGCTCTGTTGCCAAGGATTGAGTGCAGTGGCGCCATCTTGACTCACTGCAACCTCTGCCTCCCTGGGTTCAAGCGATTTAAGCGATTCTCCTGCCTCAGCTTCCTGAGTAGCTGGGATTACAGGCGTCCACCACCATGCCTGGCTAATGTTTGTATTTTTAGTAGAGATGAGGCTTCACCATGTTGGCCAGGCTGCTCTTGAACTCCTGACCTCAAGTGATCAGCAACCCCCTCGGCCTCCCAAAGTGCTGGGATTACAGATGGGAGTCACCTGGCCCGGCCTGAATTGCTTTAAATGCTCTAACCCAGATAGATAATGAAATCCACAGAGGGAGGATAGAAATTTATATATAGATATGTTTTTTGTTTGTTTGTTTGTTTTGTTTTTTTTTTTGGAGATGGAGTCTCACTCTGTTGCCAGAATGGAGTGCAGTGGCCTGATCTCAGCTCACTGCAACCTCCGCCGCCCAGGTTCAAGCGATTCTCTCGCTTCAGCCTCCCGAGTAGCTGGGACTACAGGCACACGCCACGACGCCCAGCTAATTTTTGTATTTTTAATAGAGACGGGGTTTCACCATGTTGGTCAGGATTGTCTCGATCTCTTGACCTCGTGATCTGCCCGCCTCGGCCTCCCAAAGTGCTGGGATTACAAGCATGAGCCCCCACGCCGGGCTTTTTTTTTTTTTTTTTTCTTCCAGACGGAGTTTTGCTCTTGTTGCCCAGGCTTGAGTGCAGTGGCGCGATCTCGGTTCACCACAACCTCCCCCTCCCGGATTCAAGAGATTCTCCTGCCTCAGGCCCCAGAGTAGCTGAGATTACAGGTATGCGCCACCACGCCCAGCTAATTTTGTATTTTCAGTGGAGAGACGGGTTTCTCTGTGTTGGTCAGGCTGGTCGGGAACTCCCAACCTCAGGTGATCCGCCCGCCTCAGCCTCCCAAAGTGCTGGGATTACAGGCGTGAGCCACCCCGCCCGGCCAGAAATTAAATTTTTTTAAAAAATTAGCCCTGGCCGGCACGGTGGCTCACGCCTGTAATCCCAGCACTTTGGGAGGCTGAGGCGGGCGGATCACAAGGTCAGGAGATTGAGACCATCCTGGCTAACATGGTGAAACCCCGTCTCTACTAAAAATACAAAAAATTAGCTGGGCTTGGAGGCGGGCGCCTGTAGTCCCAGCTACTCAGGAGGCTGAGGCAGGAGAATGGCGTGAACCTGGGAGGCGGCGCTTGCAGTGAGCCGATATCCTGCCACTGCACTCCAGCCTGGGTGACAGAACCAGACTGTCTCAAAAAAAAAAAAAAAAAAAAAAAAATAGCCCCAATACACTGTGCTGGAAAATTAGTAAATTGTATAAAACTCGTTCATCTTTGGTACATGTTTATTTATATGGTTATACAGGCAAAATGAGGGTCTTATCCCCAAGATATCACTTGAGTCTTCATATTTACCACAGAGAATACCCTATGTATTGTTGTTGGAAGAGACATATCAACTGGGAATAGGGCTCCTAGAATGAAATTTTAAAAATGTTGGGATGCACCAAATCCACTGAAGAATAATCAAACAGTATTTGGGGCTAACCTGACAGGCAGTTTGTTTTAATCTGCAGGAATTATCACCAGCACCTAATGAAATGTAGCCCAGTGAGTAGCCTCTCTTTTTTGGGTTTGGGTTTGCTTTTCAGGTGGGAGGCAGAGGGTTTCCATTGCACCTGTGACTTGATGCGGGACGTTTTCAGCAAACTCTTTTTTAGGCACAGCTTCTCTGTAGCACTCCGAATGGTTTGGACCGTGGCCATAGAAAGAGAGATGCAATGTGTAGCTTATCTGCAAATAAAGAAAATGTGAGTGTTTAATGGAAACCTAGATATATTGGCAGTTTTATTTTTTTGAGTGAAGAAACTTGTTGTTATCATAGTGAGACGTAGAACTGTTTATACCTCGTATGCTAGACAAGCAAAACTGTATTACTATAGGGGAGAAAAATTGTTTGTTTTTGTTTTTTCTTATTAAAGTTTGGCCCTAGGACAGACACCCAGCTCCAAGTTCTCCACAGTAGGTCATCATTTCTCATGTTCAGTTGATCATTTTGAGGATAAAAATTATCCTTACTGTAGTGTAAGGGATTTAGGAGTTTTGTTTGTAGGGTTAACTTGCATAACTTGTTCACAGATTTTTTTTTCCACCACTTTACATGCAAGTGTAGATTTATTAATTTCTTATTTCCCCCTTAGTCTGGCTTTTAAGCCCTTATTTCGAGGAAGCCATGGTACTTTTTATCTAAACCTTAGGTCATCCTTCGTTCCAAGTTAAAACTAGCCTCTTCAGAACCACCTAATCACTAAGATAATTCTGTATCTAATCCCTTCAACTAATCCTCTTTTCTAGACATCTTTTTTTCTTCCCTGCCTCCCATCCATTTCCCCAGATCATTACCCATAAAAGATAGCTGCTGTTCTTTTCTTACATTGACTTAAGATAGACTCATGTTTTTGGCTGTTCTAATCAGTTTTTTCTTGATTTAATACTGTCCTTTTAATCTCCATTTATAATCACTTTTTATTCATTTATTTTTGAAACTGAGTCTCGCTCTATCGCCCAGGCTGGAGTGCAGTGGCACGATCTCGGCTCATTACAACCTCTGCCTCCTAGGTTCAAGCGATTCTTGTGCCTCAACCTGCCAAATAGCTGGGACTGTAGGCACATGCCACCACGGCCCGGCTAATTTTTGTATTTTTAGTAGAGACGAGGTTTTGCCTTATTGGCCAAGCAGGTCTCCTGACCTCAAGTGATCCGCCCGCCTCGGCCTCTCAAAAGGCTGAGATTACAGGTGTGAGCCACTGCCTGGCCTATAATCACTTTTTTTTTTTTGTGAGAGAGAGTTGCTGTTGTACCCCAGGGTGGAGTGCAATGGTGCAATCTCGGCTCACTGCAACCTCTGCCTCCTGGGTTCAAGCGATTTTCCTGCCTCAGCCTCCTGAATAGCTGGGATTATAAGCATGTGCCACCACACCTGGTTAATTTTTGTATTTTTAGTAGTGACAATGTGTCACCAAATTGGCCAGGCTGGCCTTGAACTCCTGACCTGTGATGATCTACCCACCTTAGCCTCCCAAAGTACTGAGGTTACAGGTGTGAGCCATCATGCCCGGCCAATAATCACTTTTTAAAATCTCACTATCCCCTCCCCAGGCAGGCTCCCTATCCCTACCCCATTCCTTTTACTTGTGACCAAAAATTAGTATCTTCCAAAGCAAATCTGCATGCCTTATATCAAATCCACATCATAATTTGCATCTTCAAATGCAAGGTTATATAGCGTCAGGATATAGAGTCAACTTTGATTACATGAAATGTGTTTTGTAAGGGTTATTCATGGCTTCATCAGATGAAATGTTTTTATCAGGGCCAGCTGACACTTCTCTTCCCCAACTAATGCAGTTTTTCTTATTCAGGAAAATGGCACTTTGAAGCCCTTGGAGTGTCAGGTACCCAGGAACCTGAGGTTTCAAAAGAGACCAGGGGAACCTTATGTGTCTCCTCTTTCTCTGCTGGTAAGTCATTGAACATCATTATTAAGGATCAGTTGAAGTGTTATAGGCTATAGGATGGCAGCTCTGGATTTATGAACCTTTGAATTTTTCTAAACTGGCATCATCAAGCCAAATTTAGGTGAGAAAAAGGGGGTTGGAGAAATAAAGTTTGAGCAGGAAAAGAGAGGAACAATATGTCCTATGATCTTCTTGTTTAAGTTTAAGGAGGAAAAAATATGACTTGGGCTTTTTTTTTTTTTTTTTTTGTGAGATGGAGTCTTGCTCTGTTGCCCAAGCTGGAGTATAATGGCGCGATCTTGGCTCACTGCAACCTTCTGCCTCCCAGGTTCAAGTGATTCTCCTGCCTCAGCCTCCCAAGTAGCTGGGATCATAGGTGCCCACTACCGTGCCTGGCTAATTTTTGTATTTTTAGTAGAGACGGGGTTTCGCCACGTTAGCCAGGCTGGTTCCGAACTCGTGACCTCAGGTGATCCACCCACCTCAGCCTCCTAAAGTGCTGGGATTACAGGTGTGAGCCACCGTGCCTGGCCAAGCTTCTTTTTTTCTTCTACTTTATTCTTTAAAGATTGCTTTTTTATTTTTATGTTTTTAAACACAAGGTCTTGCTATGTTGCCTAGGCTAGACTCGAACTCTTGGGCTCAAGCAATCTTACCACTTTGGCCTACTGGGTAGCTAGGACTACAGGCACACGGATCTGTGCCTGGCTCTGGATGCTTTTCTCTAATAAATGGACCCTAATTTATAAAAGGACTTCCATATTGTTAGATACTTAGTGGTATCCAAATTTTCCTTTTACAAATAATGCTATAATGTAAGTTCTCAAAGTTCTCAAGCGTAAATATATTTGACTGCATTTCGGATTTTTCTCTTCAGTGCTGGATTGAAAGTATATATATATATATATATATATATATATATATATACACACATAATTTTTTTTTTTTTTTTTTTGAGATGAAGTCTCTGTCTGTTGCCCAGGCTGGAGTGCAGTGGTAAAATGTCGGCTCACTACAACCTCCGCCTCCCAAGTTCAGGCAATTCTCCTGCCTCAGGGTCCCAAGTAGCTGGGACTGCAGGTGTGTGCCACCATACCCAGCTAATTTTTGTATTTTTAGTAGAGATGAGGTTTCACCACGTTGGCCAAGCTGGTCTTCGAACTCCTGATGTCAAGCAGTCTGCTTGCCTTAGCCTCCCAAAGTGCTGGGATTGCAGGTGTGAGTGAGCCACTGCATCTGTCTTAGGTATAAATTTTTAATCTGCTCATCTTGTCAGTGTGACATAAAGTTTTTATTTTATTTTATTTTATTTTATTTTTTAAGATTGATTCTTGCTCTGTTACAAGGCTAGAGTGCAGTGGTGTGATCTCAGCTTACTGCAATATCTGCCTCCCAGGTTCAAGTGACTCTCTTGCCTGAGCCTCCTAAGTAGCTGGGATTATAGGTACATGCCACCACATCCACCTAATTTTTGTATTTTTAGTAGAGACAGGGTTTCACCATGTTGACCATGATGGTCTCAATCTCCTGACCTTGTAATCCGCCTGCCTCTGCCTCCCAAAGTGCTGGGATTACAGGCGTGAGCCACCGCCCCCGACAGTATCAATATTTTTAAAGTTTTTTTTCTTTCTTTCTTTTTTGTTTTCTCCTCTCCCTAGAAATAGGGATCTCACTGTGTTGCCTAGGCAAATCTCAAACTCCTGGGCTCAAGCCTTAAGGTTTTGATACTTTCTCCAATTTTTTTCTTAAAAAGTTATAAGAATTTACATTTTCATTAGCAATCCATATCTCATAGAATTAATTAATTAATTTATTTATTTTGAGACAGAGTCTCACTCTGTCGCCCAGACTGGAGTGCAGTGGTGTGATCTCAGCTCACTGCAACCTCCGCCTCCCTGGTTCAAGCAATTCTCCTGCCTCAGCCTCCCGAATAGCTGGAACTACAGGCACACGCTGCCATGCCCAGCTAATTTTTTATATTTTAGTAGAGATGGGTTTCACCATCTTGCCCAGGCTGGTCTTGAATTTCTGAGCTCAGGCAATCCACTTGCCTCAGCCTCCCAAAGTGCTAGGATTACAGGTGTGAGCCACCCCGCCCAGCCCGCCCAGCCTTCTCATGGAATTTTTTTTTTTTTTTTTGAGATGGAGTCTTGCTCTGTCGTCCAGGCTGGAGTGCAGTGGGACAATCTCTGCTCACTGCAACCCCCACCTCCCAGGTTCAAGTGATTCTCCTGCCTCAGCCTCCTGAGCTGCTGGGACTACAGGTGCGCGCCACCACGCCCAGCTAATTTTTGTATTTTTAGTAAAGACGGGGTTTCACCGTATTGGCCAGGCTGGTTCGAACTCCTGACCTTGTGATCTACCCACCTCGGCCTCCCAAAGTGCTGGGATTATAGGCATGAGCCACCACGCCTGGCCTTCTCATGGAATTTTTTAAAAAATTACTTTCTGCTGAGCAGTCTAGGGTGGGGGAAAATGCTAATTAGGCCAGATGTTGTGGCTCATCCCTGTAATCCCAGCACTCTGGGAGGCCGAGGCGAGAGGATTGCTTGAGTCCAGGAGTTTGAGTTCCCTAACTGGGGAACACAGCAAGACTACATCTCTACCCCACCCCCATTCTCCCCCAAAAAAGGCTGGGACTTGGTGGTGCATGCCTGTAGTCTCAGGTACTCTGGAGGCCAAGGCAGGAGGATAGCCTCAGCCCAAGAGTCTGAGGCTTCAGTGAGTTATAATTGGGAGGATTGCTTGAGCACAGGAGTCTGAGGCTGCAGTCAGCTGAGATGGAGACTCAGTCTCAAATAAATAATACACACATAGATACATACATGGTAAAATCATTTTATATTAAAAATAATTAGCAGTCCACGCATGGTGGTTCATGCCTGTAATCCCACCACTTTGGGTGGCTGAGATGGGTAGATCATCTGAGGCCAGGAGTTTGAGACCAGCCTGGCCAACATGACGAAACCCTGTCTCTACTAAAAATACAAAAATTAGCCAGGCATGGTGGCGCCTGGCTGAGAAACAAGAATGGCTTGAACCTGGGAGGTGGAGATTGCAATGAGCTGAGATCACACCACTGCACTTCAGTGCAGTGATTGGACAGGTGACAAAGAGACTGTCTCAAAAAAAAAAAAGTAAAATAAATAAATAAATAAAATAAAAATAATTAGAGTGGCCGGGTGCAGTGGCCCACACCTGTAATCCCAGCACTTTGGGAGGCTGAGGCAGGCTGATCACTTGAGGTCAGGAGTTCCAGACCAGCCTGGGCAACATGGTGAAACTCCATCTCTACCGAAAAAAAAAATACGAAAATTAGCTGGGGCCGGGTGCAGTGGCTCACGCCTGTAATCCCAGCACTTTGGGAGGCTGAGGTGGGTGGATCACGAGGTCAGGAGATCGAGACCATCCTGGCTAACACGGTGAAACCCTGTCTCTACTAAAAATACAAAAAAATTAGCTGGGCGTGGTGGCCAGTGCCTGTAGCCCCAGCTACTCGGGAGGCTGAAGCAGGAGAATGGTGTGAACCCGGGAGGCAGAGCTTGCAGTCAGCTGAGATCGCGCCACTGCACTCCAGCCTGGGGGACAAGAGCGAGACTCCATCTCAAAAAATAAAATAAAACAATAATAATAATAATTAGTAGTGATTTCATGGGATTATGATCCACGCGTATTTTCTCTAGTGTCTTTTGTGCACTTATAATACTGGGGTCTTAACTTACCCAGGCATTCACTTGCCTTTCGTAGACCATGGACTCCAGAGATTTGGATTCTTATTTCTAATCTCAACCCTGAGGGAAAGCTATTTTAACATATTCTTTCCTACGAAGATAAAGCTGATCTTTTTTTTTTTTTTTTTTTTTTTTTGAGACACAGTCTTGCTGTGTCACCAGGCTGGAGTGCAGTGGTGCGATCTCAGCTCACTGCAACCTCCACCTTCTGGGTTCAAGCAATTCCGCTGCCTCAGCCTCCCAAGTAGCTGGGACTACCGGCGTGCACCACCACACAAGGCTAATTTTTCATATTTTAGTAGAGATGGGGTTTCACCATGTTGGCCAGGATGGTCTTGATCTCCTGACCTCGTGATCCATGCCCGGGCACTAAGTTGATCGTGTTTTATTTAGGTTTTTGGTTTCTAGGATGGAGGGAAGACCTGGAGTATATTCAATTATTGGATAGTCTTGTGTGTGATTTTTTTTTTTTTTTTTTTTTTTTTTTTTTTTTTTTTTTGAGACGGAGTCTCCCTCTGTCGCCCAGGCTGGAGTGCAGTGGCCAGATCTCAGCTCACTGCAAGCTCCGCCTCCCGGGTTTACGCCATTCTCCCGCCTCAGCCTCCCGAGTAGCTGGGACTACAGGCGCCCGCCACCTCGCCCGGCTAGTTTTTTGTATTTTTTTAGTAGAAACGGGGTTTCATGGTGTTAGCCAGGATGGTCTCGATCTCCTGACCTCGTGATCCGCCCGTCTCGGCCTCCCAAAGTGCTGGGATTACAGGCTTGAGCCACCGCGCCCGGCCGATTTTTTTTTAATTGCAGTAAAATGTGCATAATATTTACAATTTTAACTATTTTTGACTGTGCAGTCTAGTGACAGTAAGTATATTAATAATGTGAGACTATCACCAGAACTCATTTCCAGAATTTTTTCATTATTCAAAACAGAAGCTGTATACCCTTAAGTGATAACTCTCCGTCCCTGTTTCTGCCCAGCCATTGATAACCTCTATTTTCTGTCTCAGTGAATTTGACTATTCTAGATACCTCATATGAGTAGAATAATATAATATTTTGTCCTTTTGTGTGTGTGTGTGTGTGTGTGTGAGGTCTCACTCTGTCACCTCTGCTGGAGTGCAGTGGCACAATCATAGCTCACTGTAGCCTCAAACTCCCGGGCTCTGATGATTCTCCCACCTCAGTCTACCAAGTAGCTGGGACTGCAAATGTGTGCCACTACGCCTGGCTAATTTTTTTTTTTTTTTTTTTTTTTTTTTGACATAGAGTTTCACTGTCACCCAGGCTGGAGTGCAGTGGTGCAATCTTGGCTCACTGCAACCTTTGTCTCCCAGGTTCAAGCGATTCTTGTGCTTTACCCTCCCTAGTAGCTGGGATTACAGGCATGTGCTACCATGCCTGGTGAATTTTTTTGTATTTTTGGCAGAGACGGAGTTTCACCATGTTGGCCAGGCTGGTCTTAAACTCCTGGCTTCATGTGATCTGCCCACCTCGACCTAATTTTTTTGTATATTTTGTAGAGACAGGGTTTTGCCATGTTGCCCAGGCTGGTCTCAAATTCCTGGGTTCAGGAGATCCATCTGCTTCAGCCTCCCATAGTGCTGGAGTTATAGGTGTGAGCCACTGCGTCCAGCCTATATTTCCATTTAGCATAATGTCTTCAAAGTTCATCTATGTCATAGCATGTATTAGAATTTCATTTCTTGGCTGGGCGCAGTGGCTCAAGCCTGTAATCCCAGCACTTTGGGAGGCCGAGACGGGCGGATCACGAGGTCAGGAGATCGAGACCATCCTGGCTAACACGGTGAAACACCGTCTCTACTAAAAAAATACAAAAAGCTAGCCGGGCGAGGTGGCGGGTGCCTGTAGTCCCAGCTGCTCAGGAGGCTGAGGCAGGAGAATGGCGGGAACCTTGGAGGCGGAGCTTGCAGTGAGCTGAGATCCGGCCACTGCACTCCAGCCTGGGCAACAGAGCGAGACTCCGTCTCAAAAAAAAAAAAAAAAAAAGAATTTCATTTCTTTTGTATGTATATCATATTTTGCTTATCCATTCATCTGTTGATGGACATTTTGAGTTGTTTCCAACCTTTTGGTCATTGTGAATAATGCTGCTATGAACATAGGTATACAAACATCTGCTTGAGTCCTTGCTTTTATTTTATTTTATTTATTTTTTTCCAAGACGGAGTCTTTGCCCTGTCGCCCAGGCTGGAGTGCAGTGGCGCAATCTCAGCTCACTGCAACTTCCATCTCCCCAGTTCAAGCAATTCTCCTGCCTCAGCCTCCCAAGTAGCTGGGATTACAAGCACGTGCTACCATACCCGGCTAATTTTTGTATTTTTAGTAGAGATGGGGTTTCAACATGTTGGCCAGGCTGCTCTTGAACTCCTGACCTCATAATCTGCCCGCCTCGGCTTGTAATCCCAAAGTACTGGGATTACAAGTGTGAGCTGCCGCGCCTGGCCCCTGTTTTTAATTCTTTTGGGTATATATTCATAAGTAGAATTGCTTGATTATATGATGATTCTACGTTTAATTTTTTGAGGAACTAGCATGCTAGTATCCATAGAGTGCCTGTGCACCCTTTTACATTCCCACCAGCAATGCACAAACACTTGTTATTTCTTTTTTTTTTTTTTTTTTTTTTTTTTTTTTTTT
>NC_037673.1:134655492-134705095 GCF_003255815.1 Theropithecus gelada | reverse complement strand
TTTTTTTTTTTGAGACGGAGTCTTGCTCTGTCACCCAGGCTGGAGTGCAGTGGCCGGATCTCAGCTCACTGCAAGCTCCTCCTCTCGGGTTCACGCCATTCTCCTGCCTCAGCCTCCCGAGTAGCTGGGACTACAGGCACCCGCCACTTCGCCCGGCTAGTTTTTTGTATTTTTTAGTAGAGACGGGGTTTCACCGTATTAGCCAGGATGGTCTCGATCTCCTGACCTCGTGATCCGCCCGTCTCGGCCTCCCAAAGTGCTGGGATTACAGGCTTGAGCCACCGCGCCCGGCCACTTGTTATTTCTTATAATGGCCATCCTAATGGGTATAAAGTAGTATCTCATTGCAATTTTGATATGCATTTCCATAATGATTACTTATGTTGAGCATCTTTTGATGTACTTATGGGCCATTTGTATATCTTCTTTGGAGAAATGTCTATTCATGTCCCTTTTGATTGTTATTGTGTTTGTTATTGAGTTGTAGGAGTTCCTTATATATTCTGATATTAATCCCTCATCAAATATAAGACTTGCAAATATTTTCTCCCATTTTGTGGGTTGCCTTTTCATTCCCTTAATGGCATTCTTTGATGCACAAAAGTTTTTCATTTTGATGAAGACTAATTTATCTATTTTTTTCTTTCATTACCTGTGCTTTCAGTGGCATTATCCAAATCCAATGTCATGAATTTTTTCCCTTATGTTTTCTTCTAAGAGTTTTATAGTTTTAGCTCTTACATTTAGGACTTTGATATATTTTGAATAGTTTTTAATGTTGTCAATATACTTGATAGGACAACGGAAACTTGGTGGACAGTGAAATGAAATATCTGGGCAGTCCTATTACTGCTCCAAAGTTGGATACAAATCCAAACCTAGGAGAAGACCAGGCAGAAGAGATTTCAAATGAATTAATGGAGTTTTCCCTGGAAGATCAAGAAGCAAAGGTAAAGTATTCTGTGATAGTATCTTTGCATTCTTCATATTCCTTCATTCTGTTAAAAGAAAAACTTGAGACAAATTAAACTTAGGAGAGTTTATTTGGCCGGGCGCGGTGGCTCAAGCCTGTAATCCCAGCACTTTGGGAGGCCGAGGTGGGCGGATCACGAGGTCAGGAGATCGAGACCATCCTGGCTAACATGGTGAAACCCCGTCTCTACTAAAAATACAAAAAACTAGCCGGGCGTGGTGGCGGGCGCCTGTAGTCCCAGCTACTCGGAGGCTGAGGCAGGAGAATGGCCTGAACCTGGGAGGCGGAGCTTGCAGTGAGCCGAGATCGCGCCACTGCACTCCAGCCTGGGTGACACAGCGCGAGACTCCGTCTCAAAAAAAAAAAAAAAAAAAAAAAAAAAAAAAAAAAAAAAAAAAAGGAGAGTTTATTTGAGCAAAAAAATAACTAGTGAATCCAGCAACCCTCATAGCCAGAACATATTCAGTAAAACTCCAGTTTGCCATGTGGTCAGGCAGTATTATGGACAGAAAGTAGAAATGAAGTATAGAAAACAGAAGTGAGGTACAGAGACAGCCCAGTTGGTTACAGCCTTGAGTTTACCTCATTTGAACATGGTTTAAACAGTTGATTGCTTGTGGTTGACTGAAGCTCAGCTGCTCTGCTTTCCTGAGACTCAGCTTTTTGATACAAAAGTATACTTCTAAATTAGGCTTTCAGTTGAAGTACTAAGTTAGGTTGCAACTTGGTATGTAAAGACTCAAGTACAGAGGCATCCTCAGGCCAAATTTAGTTTAATTAACAATTCATTCTTTTTTTTTTTTTTGAGACAGATTCTCGCTCTGTTGCCTAGGCTGGAGTGCAGTGGTGCCATCTTAGCTCACAGCAACCTCCTCTTCCCAGGTTCAAGCGATTCTCCCGCCTCAACCACTAGAGTAGCGCAGCGCCACACCCGGGTAATTTTTAGTATTTTTAGTAGAGACAGGGTTTCACCATGTTGGCCAGGCTGGTCTTGAACTCCTAGTCTCAGGTGATCCACCCGCCTCAGCCTTCCAAAGTGCTAGGATTAGAAGCGTGAGCCACCATGCCCAGCCAACAATTCATTCTTGAATAAACAATATTTTATGCCTAATACGTATGAGTCACTCTACTAAATGCTGGAGCTACAGAGATCAACAAGATGTGATAACCTATCTTTATTTATTTATTTTTTAAATGGAGTCTTGCTGTGTCACCTAGGCTGGAGTGCAGTGGTGTTATCTTGGCTCACTGCAACCTCTGTCTCCCAGGTTTAAGCAATTCTCTTGCCTCAGCCTCCCAAAGCACGCCACCATGCCTGGCTAATGTTTTGTAATTTTAGTAGAGACGGGGTTTTGACATGTTGGCCAGACAGGTCTCAAACTCCTGGCCGCAAGTGATCTGCCCGCCTTGGCTTCCCAAAGAGCTGGGATTACAGGCATGAGCCACCGTGCCTGGCCTAACCTATCTTTAGACTGAGGGCTACCTGACTGATAGGTTATCAGGTTACTACAGGAATCTTCTTACTGCTGGTGAACAGGCTCCAGTCAATAGTTTGAGTGGATCACCATCAAAGTAACCTAGTATAAGTAATGTCTCCAGGATAGTAGTAATGTATAGAATATACCTAACATGACTTTTTAGGTATTTTATAATACAGTCTTTTGTTTCCTTTTATCTTTCCCATATCACCGATAGATATACCTGAAGCATGTGGGTTATAGCCTATATGCTGATATGCCAAAGATAGTTTGTGAGGCATTTAGCTTTTTTTTTTTTTTGAGATAGGGTCTTGCTCTGTAGCCCAGGCTGGGGTACAGTGGCACAATTAAAGCTCACTGCAGCCTCAGTCTCCCCAGGCTCAGGCAGTCCTCCCACCTCAGCCTCTGAGTGTCTGGGACTATAGGCACATGCCACCATACCTGGCTAATTTTTTGTATTTTTTGTAGAGACGTGGTTTCACAGTATTGCCCAGGCTAGTCTCAAACTCCTGGGCTCAAATGATTCACACACCTTGGCCTCCCAAAGTGCTGGGATTACAGGCATGAGCCACCATGCCAGGCCTGTATTTAGCATTTCTAAATCAACTTTGTTGCTTTGAAACAGGTAGAGCTATGAGTTTGTCTTTAAAATTTATTCATTTCACAAGGCCAATATGGTATAGTGGAGTTAGAACAGTTGCATTCTAGTCCTCATGCTTTTATTTTTTTAATTATTTAATTAATTAGATAGAGTCTTGCTCTGCTCTATCACCCAGACTGGAGTGCAGTGTTGAATTCCTGGGCTCAAGCAATCCTCCCACCTCAGCCTCCTGAGTAGCTAGGACTATAGGTGCATACCACCATGCCCAGCTAATTTTTAAAATTGTTTGTAGAAATGGGGTCTTGGTGTGTTGCCCAAGCTGGTTTGGAACTCCTGGGCTCCAGCAATCCTCTTGCCTTTGTTGTGGGATCTTTAGGGTGTTGCTTTTCTGGCTAGAAACCTCTGTGGCCAGTGGTGCCTTTGCCCGAGTTCTTGTCCTGCATCGAGGTACGCAGACAAGTGGAGGGTGAGCAAGACGAAGAGAAGCTCTATTGAGTGTTAGAACAGCTCAGAGGAGACTCACAGGGGCTAGCTCTTCTCTGTAGGCAGTTTGTCTTATCCGGTATTCAGCTCTCAGCAGAGAGGAGGCCCTGGAGTGGGTGGCTCCTCTCTTCAGGCAGGTCCTACCTGTTGACTTCCCAGCTCTCAGCAGAGAGCATAGCTTCTCTCTCCTTTCTGGCTGTCTGATCTTTTCTCCATCCTCTACCCTGTTGTGGCTGAGCCTGGGGCTTTTATGGACCTCAGAGGGGAGAAAGTGCTTCCTGATTGGTTCATGGACTGCAGGAAAAGGCAGCACAAATCACCATCTGGTGGGTGGGACTGGCAGCCCGGCCCCCAGCCTTTAAGCCCTCCCTGTCCTGAAGGTGGGGATTTATGGGAACCTCCCTTCCACCCAGGAGCCTGTCTGTCTCTCTCAGCAGTCCATGGCACCAGGCTGCTCACACCAAGGTGCACCTAAAGGCCAGCACTGACCACCCTCAGTCCACACTTGGCTTCCCCTCTTTCGCTTCTGTGTGCCCAAATTCTGGAGGGGGCCAAGGTGGCAGGGTGTTGCCCTGAGGGTGCGCACACACATTCACCCCCGGACTGTAACAGCACCTGGGTTTGCCACAACGCCACTCCGAGACTGGAGTGGGTGCCAGGAGCAGAGAGAAGCGGGGGTGGGGGTGGGGGGCAGGTTGCAGAGACTATTAGGTCCTGCACCTGGGAGGGCGGCTGCAGCTGCGCCCAGGAGGGCAGGGATCCTGCCTGCTCCCAGCCCCCACAAGAGCACAGGGAGGCTTGGATCAGCAACCACAACTTGGGCGGCTGCAACCCCACCCAGCAGGGCAAGGCTTCTGCCTGCTCTGTGGAACAGGAGGCCCAGGTTAACAGCGGCAGTTTGTGTAGCTCCAGCAGCACCAGGGGAGCTCCTGCCCCAACTCAGAAGGGGAAGGGCTCCTGCTAGCTCCACGGATCATGCAGCCCTATCCACGCCTCTGCTGCAGCCAGTGTGATGATAGCAGCAAGCCCTCTGTAGTCGCAGCTGCCAACACATTGGCCTGTCAAAGTGCTGGAATTACAAGTGTGAGCCACCATATCCAGCCTCATTCTTTTATTTACTTGGTGTTATGACTGTTCACAAGACAACCACCTGACCTCAGTTTTTAATTTATAAAATGGAGAGCATGATAAAAAAACTACCTCCTTAATAGGCTTGTTGTGAATAAAATATTAAAAGCAGTTTGTGTCCTCGTCACATACACACAAATAGTAACTGTGATGAAGGATGTGTTAATGAATTTCATTGTAGTAATCCTTAGATAATATATACATAAATCATTATATTGTACTTAAGTATATACAGATTTTATCATTTATTTATTTATTTATTTATTATTATTTTTTTTTTATTTTTTTTTTGTCACCCGGGCTGGTTTTTTGTATTTTTTAGTGGAGACGGGGTTTCACCATGTTAGCCAGGATGGTCTCGATCTCCTGACTTCGTGATCCACCCGTCTCGGCCTCCCAAAGTGCTGGGATTACAGGCTTGAGCCACCGCGCCCGGCCCAGATTTTATCATTTATACCTCAATAAAATGGAAAAAAAAAATTAAAAGAGCAGTTTGTAATACAGTAGCCCCATTATCCACAGGGAATACATTCTGAGACCCCCAGTGGATGCCTAAAATTGCAGACAGTACTGAACCCTATATATACTATGCTTTTCCCTATGCATATGTACCTGTGATGGAGTTTTTTACTTAGGCATAGTAAGAGATTAACAATAATAACTAATAATAAAATAGAACAATTACAACAACATACTGTAATAAAAATTATATGAGGCTGGGCATGGTGGCTCATGCCCGTAATCCCAGCACACTGGGAGGCTGAAGCGGGTGGATCACTTGAGGTCAGGAGTTCGAGAGCTGCCTGGCCAACGTGGTGAAACCCCATCTCTACTAAAAATACAAAAATTAGCCAGGTGTGGTGGCGAGCATCTGTAACCCCAGCTACTCTGGTGGCTGAGGCAGTAGAATTGCTTGAACTTGAACCCAGGTGGCAGAGGCTTCAGTGAGCCGAGATCGCACCACTGCACTCCAGCCTGGGCAACAGAGTGAGACTCTTTCTCAAAAAAAAAAAAAAAAAGTGCTGGCTGGGCATGGTGAGTCACGCCTGTATCCCAACGCTTTAGGAGGTTGAGACGGGCAAATCACCTGAAGCCAGGAGTTCGAGACCAGCTTGGCCAACATGGTGAAACCCCGTCTCTACTAAAAATACAAAAAAAATTAGCCGGGTGTGGTGGTGGGCACCTGTAATCCCAGCTACCCAGGAGGCTGAGGCAGGAGAATCGCTTGAACGTGGGAGGCAGAGGTTGCAGTGAGCCAAGATCGCTCCATTGCACTCCAGCCTGGGCAACAAGCATGAAACTCCATCTCAAAAAAAAAAAAAAAAAAAAAGTGCTATAGGCTGGTAGCGGTGACTCACACCTGTAATCCCAGAACTTTAGGAGGTCGAGGTGGGTGGGTCACCTGAGATCAGGAGTTCTAGACCAACCTGGCCAAGTATGAAACCTCGTCTCTACTAAAAATACAAAAATTAGCTGGGTGCGGTGGCAGGTGCTTGTAATGCCAGCTACTTGGGAGGCTTAGGCAGGACAATCACTTGAACCCAGGAGTTGGAGGTTGCATTGAGTCAAGATCATGCCACTGCACTCCAGCCTGGGCAACAGAATGAGACTCCATCTCAAAAAAAAAAAAAGAAAGAAAGAAAAAAGGACATAGGTGTTTGGGAGAGTATTATTTTTGGCTTTACCCTGAGTAACTGGAGGCAGTTTAGTGGTATTAAGCGCCTTCATTTTATTGTGAGTACTTACCCATTTCTAGGATTTTTTTTATTACCCGAAGCAGAAATGCTCTTTTTTTTTTTTTTTTTTTTTTTTTTTTTGAGATGTAGTCTTGCTCTCTCGCCCAAGCTGAAGTGCAGTGGTGCGATTTTGGCTCACTGCACCTCCACCTCCTGGGTTCAAGTGACTCCCCTGCCTCAGTCCCCCGAGTAGCTGGAATTCCAGGCACACCTCACCATGGCCGGCTAATTTTTTTGTATTTTTAGTAGTGACAGGGTTTCACCATGTTGGCCAGGCTGGTCTTGAATACCTGACCTCAGGTGGTCTGCCCTCCTCGGCCTCTCAAAGTGCTGAGACTACAGGTGAGCCACTGTGCCTGGCCCCCAAAGAGAAATATTGTACCCAGTAAACAATAACTTCCCATCTTCTCCCCTTCCCCAGCCCCTAGTAACCGCTATTCTATTTTCTGCCCTCTATGAATTTGACTGCTCTAGGTACCTCATATAAAGGGAAGCATACAATATTTGTCCTTTTGTCTCTGGCATATATCTCATAGTGTAATGTTTTTGTTGGTAATCAGTGTGGTAGCATGTATCAGAATTTCATTCTCTTAAAAAAAAAATCAGTTTTACGTTAAATTGTAAAATGCACATAACCTTTATCATCATAACCATTTTCAAGCATATAGTTCAGTAGTAATGCATACATTCCTATTGTTGTATAACCAGTCTCCAGAACTCTTTGTTGTTGTTGTTGTTGTTTGTTTTGTTTTGTTTTTTGAGACGGAGTCTTGCTCTGTCGCCCAGGCTGGAGTGCAGTGGCGCAATCTCGGCTCACTGCAACCTCCGCCTCCTGGGTTCACGCCATTCTCCTGCCTCAGCCTCCCGAGTAGCTGGGACTATAGGCGCTCGCCACTAAGCCCGGCTAATTTTTTGTATTCTTTAGTAGAGACGGGGTTTCACTGTGTTAGCCAGGATGGTCTCGATCTCCTGACCTCGTAATCCGCCCGCCTCAGCCTCCTAAAGTGCTGGGATTACAGGCGTGAGCCACCATGCCCGGCCTCCAGAGCTCTTTTAATTTTGGAAAACTGACACTCTGTGCCCATAAAACAATTCCCATTTTCCCCTTCTCCCAGCCTCTGGCAACCACCATTCTACTTTCTATAAATTTGATTATTCTAGATATCTCTGATAAGTGGAATGATATAGGGTTTTTTTGTTTTGTAACTCTCTTACTTCAATTAGCATAATGTCCTCAAGCTTTATCTATGTTGTAGCATGTATCATAATTTCATTCCTTTTTATGACAGAATAATATTCCATTGTATGTATATACCATATTTTGTGACATTTGGGTTTCTACCTTTTGGCAATTGTGAATATTGTTGCTTTGAAAATTGGTTTACAAATATCTCTTTGTGTCCTTTCAGTTCTTTTACTTCTTTGGAGACAGGGTCTCACTCAGTTGCCCAGGCTGCAGTGCAGTGATGTGATCATGGCTCACTGCAGCCTTGAACTCTTTGGCTCAAGCAGTCCTCCCATCTCAGCCTTCCAAGTAACTCAAGTAACTGGGATTACAGGTGTGAGCCACCACACCTGGCCCTGCTTTCAGTTTTTTGTTTTTTTTTTTTTGAGACAGGGTCTCACTCTGTCACCCAGGCTGGAGTGCAGGTGATCTCGGCTCACTGCAAGCTCGGCCTCCCGGGTTCACGCCATTCTCCTGCCTCAGCCTCCAGAGTAGCTGGGACTAAGGCACCCGCCACCACACCCAGCTAATTTTTTGTATTTTTAGTAGAGAGAGGCTTTCACCGTGTTAGCCAGGATGGTCTCGATCTCCTGACCTTGTGATCCGTCTGCCTCGGCCTCCCAAAGTGCTGGGATTTCAGGCATAAGCCACCGCACCTGGCCCCTGCTTTCAGTTATTTAGGGTATATACCCAGAAGTGAAATTGCTGGGTCATATGGTTATTCTGTGTTTAATTTTTTAAGGAACTTTTATACTGTTTTCACAGCAACTCTTTCATTTTACATTCCCACCAGCAATGCACAGGGGTCCCAATTTCTTCAGATCATAGCCAACACTTGTTATTTTCTGATTTTGATAATATCCATCCTGATGACTATGAAATGGTATCTCATTGTAATTTTAATTTACATTTCCCTAATGGTCAGTGATGTTGAGCACCTTTTCATATGCTTCCTGGCCATTTGTATATCTTCTTTGAAGAAGTGTCTATTTAAGTCCTTTGCCTATTTTTTAATTGAGTTGTTTCTTTTGTTATTGTTGAGTTGTAGTTCTTTATATATTCTGGATATCAATCCCTTATCAGATAAATAATTTGCAAATATTTTTTCCTATTCTGTTGGTTGCCTATTCACTCTGTTGATTGTGCCCTTTGTTGCAAAAAAGTTTTAAATTTTGATGAAGTCTAATTTATCCACTTTTTTTGTTGCTTGTGCTTTTGGTGTCATATCTGAGAAATCATTGCCAAATTCAATGTCATGTGCCTCTCCCAACCCCCTCCCCTTTTTAAAAAAAGTAGTAGGGACAGGGTCTCACCCAGGCTGGAGTACAGTGATGCAATCACATAGCTCACTGTAATTTCAAACTCCTGCCCTCAAGGGATCCTCCCACCTCAGTATCCATAGTAGCTAGTACTACAGGCATGTACTGCCACACCTGGCTAATTTATTTTTTGTAGAGATGGGGGTCTTGCCTTGTTACTCTGCTGGTCTCAAAATTCTGGCCTCAAGAAATCCTCTTGCTTCAGCCTCCCAAAGTGCTGCGATTACAGGTGTGAGTCATTGGGCCCAGCTCCCTATGTTTTCTTTAAAGAGTTTTATAGTTATAGCTCTTAAGTTTAGGTCTTTGATTCATTTTGAGTTCAAAAATCATTTAACTGTATATGCAAGAGTTTATTTCTTGGCTCTATTCCATTCCACTGGTCTATATGTCTGTCTTTATGCCAATGCCACACTGTTTACTGTAGCTTTGTAGTAAGTCATTTTATAAATTTTTAATTTCACACATCATCCTTGGATATATTCATTCTCCTTTATGGAAAAGTTAAAACATAACCGCTAAGGATAACTGACCCTATCTGACCACCGTTCAAAGTCCCTATTGAAGGAAAGGGCTCAGTGGGAAAAGTTAAGAGCATGTGAGTCAGTGGAGCGTGGTGGTCTGAGAAGTAGCCTCTGGAACCAGACTGCCTGGAGTCATAGCTTGATTCTGCCACTTTTAGATATATGACTGTAGGTGAGTCATATGATCTCCTTGTGTTCAATTTCTTGGGTTGTTGTGAGGATTGAATGAGTTAATTACACATAAAGCATGTAGAACAATACTTATCAATTAATAGTACTTAACTATTGTGGTGTAGTGTAAGTGCTTAATTATTGTAGTATACGACTCCACATAGTTATGAAGAAGGCTAATGGGTGAGGGGATGCTCAATGACCTTGATGTCCTCCGCAAAGTAAAAACTGAAATAATCTGGTGATTCAGAGGAGTGTGTGAGGTGAGAGTCTTAAAAGTGTGTGAAGAAGGTTATAACTGACTTTTGGAGACTGTAGAATTAGTGAAAGGCTAGTAAGATGATATTTGTAAGGTCCTATGAGGGCATTATCAGATAGACATGCATGGAACTTGTTGCAAGTGTCTTCCTACAAGAATGTTCTGGCCTGGAAGCGAGACTGGGGACTTTGGAACTCCAGGGATGATAGTAAGGGTTGAAGATTGCCAATGGTGGATGAACAAGGGGTTGAGGAAGAATAGGTGGTGGTGAAGGCACCAGAAAAGTCAGTGATGATTCAAAGCCTGGCTAAAGAGCCGGATATCATTAGGTGGACTCAGTAAAGCAAGAGCAGTAATGTGATTGAAAGTTGCTGAGAAGGTATAAAGTGGCTGGTTTAGAAAGTTTTGAGAGCTAGGCCAGGTGCAGTGGCTCACACCTGTAATTCTAACACTTTGGGAGGCTGAGACAGGTAGATTACTGGAGGTCAGGAGTTCAAGGCCAGCCTGGCCAACATGGTGAAACCTCATCTCTACTAAAAATACAAAAATTAGCCAGGCTTGGTGGCAGGCGCCTGTAATCCCAGCTACTTGGGAGGCTGAGGCAGGAGAATTGCTTGAACCTGAGAGGTGGAAGGTTGCAGATCACACCACCGCACTCCAGCCTGGGTGACAAAGCGAGACTTCATCTCAAAAAAAACAAAAACAAAAAATTTGAGAGCTAGGGGAGGTTTTACTTAGTTTGAGGGCTTGCCGTGTTTGAGCTCTTGGTAGTCTAATAGATGATGTTTGCAGTTGTTTTTGTTTTTATTTTTTTATTTTGTTTTTTTAAATTCCCCTCATCTCCCTGCCTCGCCGCCTTTTATTTTGGGATGGAGTTTCACTCTTGTTGCCTAGGCTGGAGTGCAATGGCATGATCTCGGCTCACTGCAACTTCCACCTCCCAGGTTCAAGAGATTCTCCTGCCTTAGCCTTACGGGTAGGTAGGATTTCAGGTGCCCACCACCACCCCCGGCTAATTTTTTGTATTTTTAGTAGGCATAGGGTTTCACCATGTTGACCAGGCTGGTCTTGAACTCCTGACCTCAGGTGATCCACCTGCCTCAGCCTCTCAAAGTACTGGGATTACAGGCGTGAGCCACCGCACCCAGCCAAATTTCCTGTTTTAAGAATGAAGTATTTTTTTTTTTTTTTTTTTTTTTTTGAGACGGAGTCTCGCTCTGTAGCCCAGGCTGGAGTGCAGTGGCCGGATCTCTGCTCACTGCAAGCTCCGCCTCCCGGGTTCACGCCATTCTCCGGCCTCAGCCTCCCGAGTAGCTGGGACTACAGGCGCCCGCCATCTCGCCCGGCTATTTTTTGTATTTCTTAGTAGAGACGGGGTTTCACTGTGTTCGCCAGGATGGTCTCGATCTCCTGACCTCGTGATCCGCCCATCTCGGCCAAGAATGAAGTATTTTTATGTTTTTTTTTTTTTTTTTTTTTTTTAAATACCAGTTTGTTGAGAGCCTGATGTAGAGTTCTAGAGAAGCTTAGTGGAAGTATTGTGAAGTCATGCTCTCCAAAGTGTTGTCAGTGGACATTGTAAGAATGTGGAAAGTACAATGGGTTTTAGTATTGAAGATAGTTCAGAGACTAGAATGGAAAGGAAAAATGTGAGCCAGGCAATAACAAGAGCTCCCATTTATTGACTACTTAGAATATACCAGGCACTGTGTGCTAAGCAGTATACATCCATAATCACATTTCATTCTCATATCAACCCTGAAAGATGACTATTGTCTCCCTTTGAGGGGAAGCCATTGGGTCATGAGGTAAGGTACGATACCCAAGGTTACATGGTTAGAAGCAGCAGAGCCAGGGTTTAAACTAAGATCTACCTTACCCCGGAGCCTGTTTTCAGCAATTCTCCCAGGTAATTCTGATACACACTAAATTTTGAGAGTTATGTTCTATAACATAGTATTAAATCCTATTTTATTTTTAATTTCATTGGTTTGTGGGAAAACAGAACCAAGATACAATCTGAAGAAGGCAGGATGGGTGTTGGGAGAATTGACAGTGACCTTCCTAAAACATAAAGCAGTTTTGAGAACTTGCTGATAATGGACAGTAGATCTATAGAAAAACAGCAAGTTAGGAATAGTCGGCATGGGGAAAAGGTTTCTAGGGCTTCTGAAAGAAAGAGCAATGTAAAATGAACATTTAGGATCACTTTTACAAATATGTTAGTCTTCACATTTGCAGAATGTTGTAATTAATATAGTTAAGTCTCAACTGGTATTAACTTAGCAAATTGAATTTAATGTTAATTTTTAAAATACTTTAATTTTCTATTTCATTGTTGAAAACTTGTCTAAGTTGTGTTGATCTGCTTTTATGAATTAAGTACAGTACAGTGAACATAATTGAATCTTTCTCTGGTGATTGAAGATCTTTCATACTCTCAGAAATATCATTCTGAATTGCATAATGTAGACAGTATAGAAGCATGGACTTAAAATAGATTGACCCCAGGAAATATTCTGGAACAGGTTTTCCCAACCCCTGGGCCATGGATCAGTACAGGTCCATGATCTGTTAGGAACCAGGCTGCACAGTAGGAAGTGAGGGGTGGGCCGGTGAGCATTAACACCTAAGCTCTGCCTCCTGTCAGATCAGTGGCAGCATTAGATTCTCATAGGAGGCGAACTCTTTTGTGAACTGCGCATGCGAGGGATCCAGGTTGCCCATTCCTTATGATAATCTGAGAATCTAACTAATGCCTGATGATCTGAGGTGAAACAGTTTCATCCTGAAACCATATCCCCACCCAGATCCGTGGAAAAAATGTCTTCCATAAAACTGGTCCCCAGTACTAAAAAGGTTGGGGACCACTGCTCTGAAAGTTTTGTTTAGGTGGAAGAGTGGCATAGGGCAATGAGGTATTTATTTGATTTTTTTTTTTTTTTTTTTTTTTAAGAGACAGGGTCTTCTATGTTGTCCAGACTGATCTCAAACTTTTGAGCTCAGGTGTTCCCGCTGTCTTGGCCTCCCAACGTGCATTTTGGTGGTCTGAAAAATATTTGGACAATAGAGCTTTAACAGAAAATTTAAATAATTAAGTAAAAAAAATTTTTTAAATTGTCCCTTTATGGGCTCATTTCTTAGATTGTAACTCTTATGCAGTCATTTTCTCTTTCTTTTTTTCCTTCTTTTTCTTTTTCTTTTTTTTTTTTTTTTTTTTTGAGACAGTCTCACTCTGTCTTCCAGGCTGGATTATAGTGGCATGATCAGGGCTCACCGCAGGTCACAACTTCCTGGGCTCAGGCGATTCTTCCGTCTCAGCCTCCCGAGTAGCTGGGACTACAGGCACATGCTACCATGCCCAGCTGATTTTTGTAGAGACAATTTCACCATATTGCCCAAGCTGCTCTTAACTCCTGGGCTCAAGTGATCTGCCTGCCTCCCAAAGCGCTAGGATTACAGGTGTGAGACACCATGCATGGCCATAAAGTCATTTTTCATTGATGGCCCACCCTATAAGAATATGCATAGCAGCACTTTGGGAGGCCGAGACGGGCGGATCACGAGGTCAGGAGATCGAGACCATCCTGGCTAACACGGTGAAACCCCGTCTCTATTAAGAAATACAAAAAACTAGCCGGGCGAGGTGGCGGGCGCCTGTAGTCCCAGCTACTCGGGAGGCTGAGGCCGGAGAATGGCGTAAACCCGGGAGGCGGAGCTTGCAGTGAGCTGAGATCCGGCCACTGCACTCCAGCCTGGGTGACAGAGCGAGACTCCGTCTCAAAAAAAAAAAAAAATAAAAAAATAAAAAAAAATAAAAAAAAAGAATATGCATAGCAGTAGGTTTTAGGTTAGAAAAGGGATAGGGGGCTGGGCACGGTGGCTCATGCCTGTAATCCTAGCACTTTGGGAGGCCGAGGCAGGCGGATCGCTTGAGGTCAGGAGTTTGAGACCAGCCTGGCCAACATGGCGAAACCCCGTCTCTACTAAAAATACAAAAATTAGCCAGGCATGGTGGCATGCACCTGTAATCCCAGCTACTAAAGAGCCCAAGGAAGGAAAATCACTTGAACCTGAGAAGCAGAGATTGCAGTGAGCCGAGATCGTGCCACTGAACTCCAGCCTAGGCAACAGAGAGACTCTATCTCAAAAAGAAAAAAAAAAAAAGGCATAGGGATTTTTTTTGTTACTGTTTTACCTCTTTGATGTTAAATGAAAAAAAAAAAAATAGGCCAGGTACGTTGCCTCATGCCTGAAATCCCAGCACTTTGGGAGGCAGAGGTGGGCAGATCACCTGAGGTCAGGAATTTGAGACCAGCCTGGCCAACGTGATGAAACCCCATCTCTACTAAAAATACACAGATTAGCTGGGCGTGGTGGTACGTGCCTGTAATCTCAGTTACTTGGGAGGCTGAGGCAGGAGAATTGCTTGAACCCTGGAGGTGGAGGTTGCAGGGAGCCAAGATCGCACCACTGCACTCCTGCCTGGGTGACAGAGTGAGACCCTGTCTCAAAATATAATAATAATTATAATAATAAATGGAAATAAATAGATACTTGTATAAAGCAGTGACCTCCTTGGAGATTGTTGTAACCTTAGTGATTTTTCATTCATTTGTTTATTTAAAAAATATTTATTGAGTACCTGTTACATGTTGAGAAGTGTGGTAGGCACTGGTGATACGATGGTGAACAAAACAGACTAGAATTTATATTCTTGTCAGGGATGCATCAAAACAACAAAAATTTTTATCAAGTTAATAGATATTCTAGTTAGAGTTCTTGGTTGCAGATAATAGAAACTGATTTAGTTTCCTCAAGCAGAAAAGGAATTTTTCTGGAGGGTATTGAGGAACTCAGAATTACAAGAAGGCTGGAAAACAAAGTAAGGCCCAGCCAAAATACTATTCCAGGAACATTGTGCTCAGGATGCCGCCACTTGTTGGCTGGACACTCAATGCCACCATTACCGGCACCCTGCAATGGAACATGATCAGGCTTGCTGCTAGATAGACCATGCCGCTCATGGATATTTGCTACCTCCTACTATATTCTCTACTGTGATGCAGCAACCATAAAAAGTCTGGACCAACCCTTTGCTTTTTGAACTTCTTGAAGGTTCAAAATCCCAGGCAGGAATATCTAGTTGGTCACAAGGGCATAGAAAAGGGAATATCTGTCCCCCATTGGCCTCCTCATCAGGAGGCAGGGCTGCCTCTCTAACTTGAGATTTTACTGAAACAGTATGTTGGGCAGCCAAATTGTAAATGTCTGCCATAACAGACAAAATAATTTAGCTTTTGGGCTGGGTGTGGTGGCTCACACTTGTAATCCCAACATTTTGGGAGGCTGAGGCAGGAGGATAGTTTGAGGTGACAAGTTTGAGACCAACCTAGGCAAATAGTAAGCCCCCATCACTACAAAAAAATAAAAATTAGCCAGTCATGGTGGTGTGCACCTGTAGTCCCAGCTACTCCAGAGGCTGAAGTGGGAGGACTGTTTGAGTCCAGCAGTTCAAGGCTACAGAGAGCTATGATCGTGCCTGGGCAATCCAGCCTGGGTGACAGAGCAAGACCCCATCTCTAATAATAATAATAATTTAGTAATTGCAAATAGTCCAAGTATAATGATGGAAACAAAATGGGGTCTGAAATAGAGACTAATAGAAGGAAATCTTTAAATGGAGAATAATGAGGGAAGACCTCCACAAGTGGGAGATATTTGGTTAAGAATCGGGTGATGAACTCTCCCAGTTTGCCTGGGACTGGAATGTTCTAGGATGTGGGGCTTCCATTGCTAAAACTGGGAAAGTTTTACACAATGAAGTTGGGGCCACTCTAATTGTGAAGGAACCATATAGGACAAGAGTAGAGGCAGGAGCATTTCATGAAGAAGGAATGTTGCAGGTACAGAGGCCCCAGGTGGAAAAGGTCTTCACATGTTGGAGGAACTGAGAAGTCAGTGTGAATGAGAGGAGTGTTATGTGAGCTGGGAAAGAATAAGTAGTTAGGAGGTAGATCATGCAGGGCCTTTAGGCTATGGTGAGTGTTTGGATTTTATTCTAAGTACAATGAGTTGCTACTGAAGGGAGGGCTTTAGGCAGGGGAATAATATGATCTGATTTGTTTTGTGAAGACCACTCTTGTTGATGGATGGGGAACAGATTAGAAGGGATTAAGAGTTGGAAGTCAGCAGGTGGCTTGGCTCACACCTGTAATCCTGTCACTCTGAGAGGCTGAGGCAGGAGAGTTGCTTGAGCTCAGGAGTTTGAGACCAGTCTGAGCAACATAGTGAAACCTCATCTCTACTAAAAATAAAAAAATGTTAGTTGCATGTGGTGGCGCATGCCTGTCAGTCCCAGCCACTAGGGAGGCAGAGGCGGTAGGATTGCTTGAGCCCAGGAGGTCGAGGCTGCAGTGAGCAATGATCGTGCCACTGCACTCCAGCCTGGGCAACAAAGGGAGACCCTGCCTCAAAAAAAAAAAAAAAAAAAAAAAAGTTGGAAGCAGGTAAGAGTAGGAACCTATTGCGTTAGTCCCAGGTAGAGTTGGTGGTAACCTGAACTAAGGTGTTGGCTATGGAGACAGAGAAATGGATGCATTCAAAATATATTCTGCCTGCCTGCCTCAGCAACATGTCTCTACAAAAAAAAAAAAAAAAAAATTAGCCAGGCATGGTGTGTATGCCTGTAGTCCCAGCTACTCAGGAGGCTGAGGTGGGAGAATGGCTTGAGCCTAGGGGTTTAAGGCTGCAGTGAACCGTGATCACACCACTGCTCTCCAGCCTGGGCGACACAGCAAGACCCTGTCTCAAAAAAAATTAAAAAGTGAAAAGATACATAGATATATATATTTTGGATAGAGAATCAACAGGACTTGGAGGGTTGGATGCAGGCTGTGAAGGAAGGATGAGATCAAGGATGACTTTAGTCATATGCAGTTTGAAGTGTTTTGTTGTGAAGAGAAAACAGATGCTATCAGAAGAAAACTGCTTTCTTTTCTCACCAGATACAGCAACCACTCTCCTTTTATACCCATATAATCTGCAGTTGCTCTTGCCGCAGAGCATGAAGTGTCCCTGCTCCTATCTAAAGCCCTCCCTTCACACTGTGTCCTATTCATTCATTCATTCATTCACTAATGCCAGAGATACAGTAGTTAACACAATGCAACAAAGTCTTGCTCTTACAGAGCTTACATTCTAGTCATGAGGAAACAGACAAATACATTTGTAATATAGCAGATGGTAAAAATACTATGGTGAAAAAGCAGAAGGAGACTATAGGGAGTCCCTGGATTGGAGGGGGACAGGGTGAGAGTTATTATTTTTGATAGGTTGCATAGGTCAGAAGAGACTTCTTTGAGAGTGACGTTTGAGCAGACATCTGAAAGAGCGAGGAAGCCAAACAAGCAGATGTCAGGAGGAATGAGTCATTCCCAGCAGAAGGCAAAGCAAGTGCAATGCCCCTGAGGTGAGTATGCTTGGCGTGTTCATGGGACAGCAAGAAGGCCAGTGTGGCTGCAGTGGAAGGAGCATAGTGGAGAGGGGTAGGAAATGAGGGCAGAGAGGAGTTAGCAGGAGGACAGATTGTGTAGGGCCTTGTAGGCATTTGTGAAATCTGCAAAAACCGAGTCAGACGGAAGCATCTCCTCATGTGTACTACTGCAGTATCTCCCCTCTCCTATATTATCAATTTTCCTTCTCCTAGAATAATAGTTCTCAAACTTTTTGGTCTTAGGACTCCTTTGTAATCTTAAAAATTACTTAGAACTCCTTGCCTTATACCCAACCTTAGGAGAAAAGCATTCAGCTTTTTATACATTGATTATGATGTTAGCTATACATTTCTTGAGAAGCCCATCATCAGGTTGAGGAAGTTCCCTTCTATTCCTAGTTTGCTGGGAGATTTTAGCAGGAACAGGGGTTTTTTTTGCTTTTGTTTTTGAAGAGACGTGGTCTCACTCTCTTTCCCAGGCTGGAGTGCAGTGGCACAATCACAGCTCACTGCATCCTCAAACTCCTGGACTCAAGAGATCCTCTTGCCTATGCCTCCCCAAGTAGCTGGGACTACAGGCAAGCACCATCACCCCTGGCTAATTCTGTTTTTTTTTTCTTTTTCCCAATAGAAATGGGGGTCTCACCATTTTGTTCAGGCTGGTCTTGAACTCCTGGACTCAGGCAACCCCCCTGCCTCAGCCTCCCAAAGTGCTGGGATTACAGGCATAAGCTACCCTACCCAGCCCTTTTCTCTGTATCTGTTGAGATAATCAAGTGAGTTTTTTTTTTTTTTAATCTGTTAATATGATGAATTACTTTTTTTTTTGAAACAGTTTCGCTTTTGTTGCTCAGGCTGGAGTGCAATGGCGCGATCTCGGCTCACCGCGACCTCTGCCTCCTGGGTTCAAGAGATTCTCCTGCCTCAGCCTCCCAAGTAGCTGGGATTACAGGCATGAGTCACCATTCCTTGCTAATTTTGTATCTTTAGTAGGGACGGGGTTTCTCTATGTTGGTCAGGCTGATCTCAAACTCCCGACCTTAGGTGATCCTCCCGCCTCGGCCTCCCAAAGTGCTGGGATTACAGGCATGAGCCACTGTACCTGGACTACATTTTTGAATGTTAAACAACCTTGCATTCCTGTGATAACCTCACTTGGTTGTGACATATGATCTTTCTTATATATTGTTGGATTTCATTGCTAACATTTTGTTGATAATTTTTACATCAGCCGAGCACTGTGGCTCACGCCTATAATCCCAGCACTTTGGGAGGCTGAGGCAGGTGGATCTCTCGAGGTCAGGAGATTGAGACCAGCCTGGCCAACATGGTGGAACCCCATCTCTACAAAAAAATACAAAAACTAGCCAGGCATGGTGGTGTGCACCTGTAATACCAGCTACTCGAGAGGCTGAGGCAGGAGAATTGCTTGAATCAGGGAGGCAGAGGTTGCGGTGAGCTGAGATTGTGCCACTGCACTCCATCCTGGGAGACAGAGTGAGACTCCGTCTCAACGAAAAGGCCACGCACAGTGGTTCACACCTATAATCCCAGCACTTTGGGAGGCCAAGGCAGGTGGATCACCTGAGGTCAGGAGTTCGAGGCTAGCTTGGCCAACATGGTGAGACCCTATCAGTACCAAAAATACAAAAATTAGCCGGGTGTGGTGGCACACACCTGTAATTCCAGCTACGTGGGATGCTGAGGCAGGAGAAACGCTTGAACCCAGGAGGCGGAGGTTGCAGTGAGCTGAGATAGCACCACTGCACTCCAGCCTGGGCAACAGAGCGAGACTCCATCACAAAAAAATTTTGTTGTGTGTACCTCTGTGTTCATGAGAGGTGTTCATCTTCAGTGTTTTGGCTTTTCATGGTAGTGTTTTGGTATTGGTATCAGTGTAATGCTAGCATCATGAAATGATTTGCAAATAATTCCCTCTTTTTTTCAATTTTCTGGAAGAATTTATATAGAATTGGTTTTATTTCTCTTTTAGATGTTTGGCATGATTCACCAGTGAAGCCACCTGGGCCTAGAGTTTTCTTTGTGGGAATGTTTTTAACAAATCAACTTACTTTATAGATATGAACTACTCAGGTTACCCATTTCTTTTGGAGTGAGTTTGGTAGTTTGTGTCTTTGAAGGAATTTGCCCATTTTAATTAGGTTGTCAAATATAGTGGCATAAAGTTGTTAAAAATACTTCCTGGCCGGGCCCAGTGGCTCACGCCTGTAATCCCAGCACTTTGGGAGGCTGAGGCGGGTGGATCACGAGGTCAGGAGATCGAGACCATCCTGGCTAACACGGTGAAACCCCGTCTCTACTAAAAATACAAAAACTTAGCCGGGCATGGTGGCAGGCACCTGTAGTCCCAGCTGCTCGGGAGGCTGAGGCAGGAGAATGGTGTGAACCCAGGAGGCGGAGCTTGTAGTAAGCGGAGATCGCGCCACTGCACTCCAGCCTGCAGCCTGGGTGACAGAGCGAAACTCCGTCTCAAAAAAAAAAAAAAATTTCCTTATTAGCTTTTTAGTGTCTGTAGACTCCATAGTGATGTCTGTCTTTCCTCATATTGGTTATATGTGCCCTCTGTCTTATTCCTGATAAGTCTGGGTGGAGATTTATCAATACTGATCTTTTTTAAAAATCATCTTTTGGTTTCATTGACTTTCTCCATTGTTTTTCTGTTTTCTATTTCTATTCCATTGATTTTGCACTCTAATCTTTGGATACTTTGAGTTTAATTTGATCTTCATTTTTTAGTTTGTTAAGGTTGAAGCTAAGGTCATTGATTTGAGACCTTTTTAAATAAGGATATTTAGTGCTTTAGCTGCATCTCACAAATTTTGATATGTTGCATTTTCAGTTTTATTCAGTTCAAAATACTTTCCAATTTCCTTTTTTGGTTTCTTTTTTGATGTAGGGGTTACTTAGAAGCTTGTTATTTAGTTATTTGCAAATATTTGAGACTTTTTGAGGACCTAATATTTGAGGATCTTTCTGTTATTGATTTCTAACTTAATTTGATTGTCAAGAATATATTTTATATGACTTAAATCCTTTTAGGCACATTGAGATTGGTTTTTATGGTCCAGGATATGTCCCAGAACATCTTGGTAAATGTTTAGTGTAACTTAGAAAATGTATAGTCTGCTATTCTTGAACAGAATATTCTATACATGTCAAGTAGGTCTGGTTGATTTATATTGTTGAACACATCTATATACTTATTAATTTTCTGTCTATTAATCTATCACTTTTTTTTTTTTTTTTGAGACAGCGTCTCACTCTGTTGCCCAGAACGGACTGCAGTGGCACAATCACAGCTCACTGCAGCCTCAACATTCTGAGCACAAACAATCCTCCTGCCTCAGCCTCCCAAGTAGCTGGGACTACAGGCATGCACCACCGTACCCAGCTAATTTTTGTATTTTTTTGTAGAGACAGGGTTTTACCATGTTGCCCAGGCTGGTCTTAGACTTCTGAGCTCAAGCAACCCACCTGTCTCAGCCTCCCAACATGCAGAGATGAGTAATCATATGGGTTTTGTCCTTTATTTTATTGATATGGTGGGGTATGGTGGCTGATTTTCAGATGTTAAATCAACCTTGCATTTCTGAGATACATCCTACCTGGTCATGGTTTCAGTCTTTTGTTTCGTTAATTAGAGTTGGGGCGGTGCCTCACTGTGTCACCTTGAACTCCTGTGTGCTCCAGCAATCCTTCCACCTCAGCCTCCTGAGAAGCTAAGACTACAGGTGCACACCACTGCACCTGGCTAGTTTCAGTAGTTTTTGTCTTGTTGGGAATTAGTTCATTTCATCTAAGTGGTCTCATTTGTTGGCACACAATTATTCATTAATATTTCCTCAGGATCCTTTTTATTTCTGCAAGGTTGGTAGTAACGTCCCACTTTCCATTCCTGATTTTGGTAACTTGAGACTTTTTTTTTTTAATTGTTCAGGCTGACTAAAAGTTTGTCGATTTTTGCTGATCTTTTCAAAGAACCAACTTTTGGTTCTATTGTTTTTCTATTCTCTTAAGTTCTGCTCTAATCTTTTTTCTTTCCTTCCTTCTGCTTGCTTTGGGTTTAGTTTCCTCTTAGGTGGGAGTTTAGGTAATTGATTTGAGATCTTCTTTTTTATTACAGGCGTTTATAACTATAAATTTTTCTCTAAGCATTATTTTAGCTGCATCCCATAAGCTTTGGTGTGTTGTATCTTCATTTTAATTCATTTCAAAGTATTTTCTGATTTTCCTATGATGTCTTTGACCCATTGGTTATTAACAAGTGTGTTATTTAATTTTCTTTTTCTTTTCTTTCTCTTTTTTTTTTTTTTTTTTGAGGCAGAGTCTTGCTCTGTCCCCCAGGCTGGAGGGCAGTGGCATGATCTTGGCTCACTGCAACTTCTGCCCCCTGGGTTCAAGCAATTCTCCTGCCTCAGCCTCCCAAGTAGCTGGGATTACAGGCATACACTACCACACCCAGCTAATTTTTGTATTTTTAGTAGAGATGGGTTTCGCTATATTAGCCAGGCTGGTCTCGACCTCCTGACCTTAAGTGATCCACCTGCCTCAGCCTCCCAAAGTGCTGGAATTACAGGCATGAGCCACCACGCCCGGCCCTTTTTTTTTTTTTTTTTTTTCAGACAGAGTCTCCCTCTGTAACCTAGGCTGGAGTGCAGTGGTGTGATCTTGGCTCACTGCAACCTGCACCTCCCAGGTTTAGGCAATTCTCCTGCCTCAGCCTCCCGAGTAGCTGGGACTACAGGCACCCACCACCACGCCTGGCTAATTTTTGTATTTTTAGTAGAGACGGGGTTTCACCATGGTGGCCAGGCTGGTCTTGAACTCCTGACCGCAGGTGTTCAGCCACCATGCCTGGCCTGTTTAATTTTCATAAATTTGTGAATTTTCCAGATTTTTTCTGTTAACTGATTTCTAATGTTATTCCATTGTGGTCAGAGAACATAGTTTGTGTCATTTCAATCCTTTTAAATTTATTGAGGCTTATTTTATTTTATTTTATTTTTGAGATGGAGTCTCACTCTGTCACCAGGCTGGAGTGCAGTGGCACGATCTAAGATCACTGCAACTTCCGCCTCCCAGGTTCAAGCGATTCTCCTGCCTCAGCCTCCTGAGTAACTGGGACTACAGGCATGTGCCACCAGGCCCAGCTGATTTTTGTATTTTTAGTAGAGACAGGGTTTCACCATGTTGGCCAGGATGGTCTCAATCTCTTGACCTCATGATCTGCCCGCCTCAAGCCTCCCAAAGTGCTAGGATTACAGGTGTGAGCCATTGCACCTGGTGAGGCTTATTTTATGTTCAAGCATATGGTCTGTTGTGAGAATGTGCAATGTGTGCTGGAGAAGAATGTGTATTCTACTGTTGTTGGGTAGAGTGTTCTCTAGGTGTCTTTTAGGTCTGATTGGTTTATAGTGTTGTTTAAATGAGTTTTTGAGGTTTCTAAAAATGGTATCACTGGGTGTGGTGGCTCACACCTGTAATCCCAGCACTTTGGGAGGCTAAGGCAAGAGGACATTCGAGCCCAGGAGTTCACTACCAGCCTGGGCAATAAAGAGAGACCTTGTCTCTAAAAAAAAAATGCAAGGTGTGGTGGTGCAAGCCTGTAGTTCCAGCTACTTGGGAGGCTGAGGTGGGAGGATCACTTGAGCCTGGGATGTCGAGGTTGCAGTGAGCTGTGATCATGCCACTGCACTCCAGCCTGGATGAGAGAGTGAGACCCTGTCTCAAGAAAAAAAAAAGTGGTACCATACTAAATGGGCTCTCTCACTGGCTGCCTTGTTATTCTCACCCAGGGCCGTTGCATTTGTTGTTCCGTCATCCTAGAACTTTCCTCCCCAAGATAATCCATGATTTTCTTCCTCATTTCAGTCTCATCTCTGTACATATGTCTTATAAGGACCTTTCCTGACAGACTTCCCAACCCCTGTGTTTTTCTTTTCATCCTTCTTTGTTTTGATTTATGCTATTTATCACTATGTGAAAAAGTAGAGAGTATATTTATTAGTCTACTTGTCTCTTTTACTCTTTTGTTCATTGCTACGTCACCTAGTAGGTACTCAAAACGTATCAAGCTTCCATATGTGAATTTGGAAGTTCTGAAGTCAGAGCAGAGGACTTGATTAAGATAGAAAAATTGGGGAATCATTAGCTTAGAGTGAAAATTTAAATTCATAGGTAGAAGAAATTACCTATGGCTAGAGAGAAGAGATAAAAGAGAAAAGGGCCAGGGCCTAGCCCTGATGAATCCAGCATCTATTACAGGTTTGATAGGTAAGGAGGCCTAACAAAATTGACAAGGAGCAGAGGAGAGGGCACAGAGGTAGAAGCATCATGGTTCTTCTAGTGTAGGGGCTGCCTGTACTAGAAATAAAGAACTAGGCCGGGCGCAGTGGCTCATGCCTGTAATCCTAGCACTTTGGGAGGCCGAGGTGGGTGGATCACTTGAGGTCAGGAGTTTGAGACCAGCTTGGTCAACACGGTGAATCCCGTCTCAACTAAAAATATAAAATTAAAAAATAATAATGGCCGGACACGGTGGCTCATGCCTGTAATCCCAGCACTTTGGGAGGCCGAGGCGGGTGGATCATGAAGTCAGGAGATCAAGACCATCCTGGCTAACACGGTGAAACACCATCTCTACTTAAAATACAATAAAATTAGCCGGGCATGGTGGCGGGCGCCTGTAATCCCAGCTACTCCGGAGGCCGAGGCAGGAGAATCACTTCAACCCGGGAGGCGGAGGTTGCAGTGAGCCAAGATCGCGCCACTGCGCTCCAGCCTGGGCGACAGAGCAAGACTGTCTCAATAATAATAATAAAATAAAAATACAAAATTAACTAGGCATGATGGTGCATGTTTGTGATCTCAGCTACTCAGGAGGCTGAGACAGGAGAATCACTTGAACCAGGCAAGCGGAGGTTGCAGTGAGCTGAGATCGCACCATAGAGCTCTAGACTGGGCAGCAGAGCCAGACTCTGTCTCAAAAAAATAAATAAAAATACAAAAATTAGTCAGGGGTGGTGGTGCACGCCTGTAATCCCAACTACTTGAGAGGCTGAGGCAGGGGAATCGCTTGAACTCAGGAGGTGGAGGTTGCAGTGAGCTGAGATTGTGCCACTGCACTCCATCCTGGGTTCCAGAGGGAGACTCCATCTCAAAAATAAATAAATAAATAAATAAAAATAACTAAAAGAGTAGGAGGTGCCATTGAAGCCAACAAAAATGGAGTAGCCAACTTAATGGAAGCCGACGTGAGGTTCAGAAAGATAATGTGGCTGGAGAAGTGACTGTCAGATGCTGAAACATGAAGGCTGTTGATAGCTTTGACAAGAGTAGAAGAGTGGTGCAGACAGAAGCTGGACTGGCTTATGTGTACTCAAGAGTGTGTAGACCAGTTTGTAAAATAATAATTCAGTTTATAAAATAATAATTATTCAATCAAGTCTTTTAATAGAATCTGCAAGTTGAATCTAGTAAGTTTCCCTCCCTTCTTTTTGGCTTTCTCAGTGTTTAAAAACTCCCATATTTGGAAATGCTCTAGTAATTCCTTAAAGATTGAAAATGAGTAGATGTTAAATGCTATCTAAACCAGATGATCCTGGGATCTTCCCACACCAGCTTCTGGGAACTGGGAAACTTCTAACTAGCTAGACAGAACTAAAGTACCATCTTCATCATCTCTCCATGACCTAGCACTTACATTCTTTGCAATCAGTTGACATTTATTTTCATATAAGTGTGTAGGAAAGAAGTACCGTGATCTTTTTTAGAAAAGACAGGGTCTCACACTATCACCTAGGCTGGAATGCAATGGCACGATCACAGCTCACTGCAGCCTCGACCTCCTGGGCTCGATTGATCCTTCCACTTCAGCCTCCCAAGTAGCTGGGACTACAGGCGCACGCTACCACATCTGGCTAATTGTTTTTTTTGTAGAGACAAGGTTTCACCATGTTGCCAAAGCTGGTTTTGAACTACTGGACTCAAGCGATTCGGAATCACCTTGGCCTCTCAAAGTGCTGGGATTACAGGTGTGAGCTACCAAGCCTGGCCGCTGAAGTAGCTGTTTCTATTTGTGAAAGTAGTTTTCTGCTGTCATTTATTTTTGACATCTTGTCCTTGGACTATATGAAGATGTTAATCACCTTAATTATCCCTATAATAGCTACTAGAAACCTAAAACATTGGCACAAGAGAATAGAGATTTGAGAAATAGACATATGCATATATGTAATTGGTAATTCAGCCAAGATAAAAAATAATCAAATGGAGAAAGCATAGTCTTTTTAACAAATTGTGCGGGAGCAATTGGAAATCCATGTATTAAAAGATAAAAGTTCTTTAACCCATGCTCTACATCATGTATTAAAATTAACACAAAATGGATCGTAGCTCCAAATCTAAAACTTTAAACCATAAACCATCCGAAGAAAGGCCTGGCACGGTGGCTCACGCTTGTAAATCCCAGCACTTTGGGAGGTCGAGGCCAGTGGATCACCTGAGGTCAGGAGTTCAAGACCAGCCTGACCAACATGGTGAAACCCCATCTCTACTAAATATATGAAAATTAGCTGAGTGGAGCCAGGTGCGGTGGCTCATGCCTGTAATCCCAGCACTTTGGAGGGCCGAGGCGGGCAGATCATGAGGTCCGGAGATTGAGACCATCGTGGCTAAGATGGTGAAACCCCATCTCTACTAAAAATACAAAAAATTAGCTGGGCATGGCGCATGTAGTCCCAGCTACTTGGGAGGCTGAGGCAGGAGAACGGCGTGAACCCAGGAGGCAGAGCTTGCAGTGAGCCGAGATCGTGCCACTGTACTCCAGCCTGAGTGACAGAGCAAGACTCTGTCTCAAAAAAAAAAAAAATTAGCTGAGTGGTTGGGCATGGTGGCTCACACTTGTAATCCCAGCACTTTGGGAGTGCAAGGTGGGTGGATCACGAGGTCAGGAGTTCGAGACCAGCCTGGCCAACAGTGAAACCCCGTCTCTACTAAAAATACAAAAATTAGCTGGGCGTGGTGGCGGGTGCCTGTGGTCCCAGCTACTCAGGAGGCTGAGGCAGGATAATTGCTGAAACCTGGGAGGTGAAGGTTGCAGTGAGCCAAGATCGTGCCACTGCACTCCAGCCTGGGCGACAGAGGTAGACTCCATCTCACAAAAAAAAAAAAAAAAAAAAAAATTAGCCAAGCATGGTGGCCGGCACCTGTAATGCCAACTAGTCAGGAGGCTGAGTCAAGGAGAATCACTTGAACCAGGGAGGCGGAGGTTGCAGTGAACTGAGATCATGCCACTGCACCCCAGCCTGGGCGACAGAATAAGACTCTGTCTCAAAACAAACAAACAAACAAAAAATTCCAAAGAAAACGGGACAATTTTTGTGACCTTGGGTTGGGCAAAAATTTATTAGATACAATGCTTAAAAATGGATACAGACCAGGCGTGGTGGCTCATGCCTGTAAACCCAACACTTTGGGAGGCTGAGGCAGATGGATCACTTAAGCCCAGGAGTTTGAGACCAGCCTGGGCAACATGGTAAAACCCTGTCTCTACAAAAAGTACAGAAATTGGCTGGGGATGGTGATGCACACCTGTAGTCCCAGTTACTCAGGAGGCTGAGTTGGGAGGATCGCTTCAGCCTGAGAGGCAGAGGTTGCAGTGAGCTAAGATTGTGCCACTGTACTCCAACCAGAGTGACAGAGTGAGACCCTACCTCGACAACAACAAAAAAAGATAAGTTTCAATTAGCTAATTAATTCCAAACTCTTAATAATATGGCTCTTAGCATAATTATTATGGTGTGTTCTAGAGAAGCCCCTTCTGAAAACCTCATCTAGCTTTCCCCTGCCTTCTCAGGGGAAAGTTGAAGTTATATGAAGTCCTGTCTGTCATGGAGACCAGGCACCCAACTCCTCAGTGCCTCACCAAATCTCCTTTCCTACCCTACCTTTGATTGATCCGTTCATGCATCACTGGCTTCGTGACTTTGACTGTATCTCTTGGCTTCTTCCTCTTGGGCTTTGGCTCCTGCTACTGCCTAACTATTTTTCCATCTTCCAAGTTAGGCTACCAAGAGAGGGAACCTGATTGGCCTAGATTATTTTTCCTTATTCTAGACCACTAAATAGATGTGTTCAACCAGCAATATGGTCCAGTCATCAGTGGCTGGGGGGTAGGGTGGATGGGGACATAGGGCAATGTTTGGAAGGAGTCTAAGGGGAAAGGTATAGAATGTTGGTACGTATAATGTGGACTATACCATCAGCTGGTACCATGAGCAAGAGATAGGACCATGTGTGTGATAAAATCATAATATCCATAGTTATCATAAAGCAAAATGTTGTTATTCTTATTTTCTTCTTCCAGAAACCATTGATCATCAAGCTGCCTTCCAGTTATGGCTCTCTTATTGTATAGCTACCCATCCTAAATCAGTCCATAATAGGTAGTACGATAAGTGTTTAGAGAAGGAGCTTTTGCCTATTCTCTAGGTGAGAGGTAGAGATCTCAAAGTATGTGGCAACAGGATAGAATTGTGGATTAGTTGGAAGGTGTTATCAGAGGCCATTTGATAAGACCCTCTTGACTCTGAATATAGCACCCAAACCATGCCTTTCAAATAAACAACAGTCCATCTTCTTATACTTTAGTCTGTTCCTGTGTAAGCAATTCTCAAGGCTAGTTCTTCATGACATTGAGCCATTTTTTTTCCCTGATGGGTTTCATAGTATCCGTCCTATAATGGTCATCATGCTATTTGATTTTAGTGTGTCCTTTTTTCTTGCATGATGCTTCTTTTGCTATTTTTCTTCTTGGCTTTTCATCTTTAGGTTTGTTGAGGTCCTTAAATCCTGATTGTCAATGTCCTAGGATCCCAGAGACAAAATGGACTTCTTCTTCTTCTTCTTCTTCTTATTATTATTATTATTATTTTGTCACATAACTGGAGGGACTGAACTTATGTTTGCTTTCTGTTAGAAGAACTAGTGCATCTAAGACAGTCAGCAGCAGAATTTGGTTTGGCTAGTTAAGACGTCCATGGAGATGGAATATCATGCAGTCCAGGTAGAAAGATGTTAATGGGCCTGTGAAGACAGGTTGCCTACCCAGGGCTTCTCAAACTTGAGAAATCACCTGGACATCTTGTTAAAATGCAGATTTTAATTCAGTAGGTTTGGGGTGTGGCCTCACATCTGGAAATCTGCATTTCAAAGAAGCTCCCAGGAGATGTTGATGCTGCAGGTCTGCAGACACACTTGGAGGCATAAGAACTAAGGGGTTTAATATTCCCAAACAGGCATCAGTGAACAGAAGCTGCCTATATCGCTCCCCCTCGATGCCAGAGAACTTGAATAGGCCAAGACTGAAGCAGGTGGAAAAATTCAAGGACAACACGATACCAGACAAAGTTAAAAAAAAGTATTTTTCTGGCCAAGGAAAACTCAGGAAGGTAAGAACATTTTAAGATGGAAATCTTATTCATCTTCTCTCTCATGTCTTTGCTTTTCTGGTATGAGGATTGTTTTATTATGCCTTTTTTGTCTTCTTCCTCTTTACTTTTACTTTTTCCTCTTTGTTCTTTCCATCTTTCTGTCTTTTCTACATCTGTATCCACATGTGAAATATATGTATATAAAATATTTATATAACATAGATATATAAAGTATATCTATATTGTACTTTTAGAAATGTTGTCATCAGCCAGGCACAGTGGCTCACGCCTATAATCCTAGCACTTTGGGAGGCCAAGGCGGGCGGATTGCCTGAGCTCAGGAGTTTAAGACCAGACTGGGTAACACGGTGAAACCCCGTCTCTACTAAAATACAAAAACTCAGCTGGGCGTGGCAGCATGTGCCTGTAGTCCTGGCTACTAGGGAAGCTGAGGCAGAAGAATCGCTTGAACCCGGAGGCGGAGGTTGTAGTGATCCAAGATTGCGCCACTGCACTCCAACCTGGGCGACAGAGCAAGACTCCGTCTCAAAAAAAAAAAAAAAGAAATGTTGTCTTCATACTGCCTTCCCAAACCTTTTTCTTAAGATCTGAATGAATACAAGGGAACTTTGGTATGGATATTTCACTGCCGTTTTACATGCGGTCTGACAGAAACAACATCATATAGCAGATTGCTTTTGTGGAAAGCAACTTCTGAAAAACTTAGCCTCTGTCCTTTACCCTCCCCAACTTTTAAAAATTCTAAATAGATGGGAGTATCACTTAAGGCCAGAAGTTCAAGACCAGCCTGGTCAACATAGCATGACCCCATCTGTAATAAAAAATAATAATAAAAGAACAAATTAAAATTCTAAATATATTTGGATATTTTATAAAATCAACTTATTTATTTATTTATTTTCCCCTGAGATGGAGTCTCACTCTGTCACCCAGGCTGGAGTGCAGTGGCATGATCTCGACTCACTGCAAACTCAATATTTATTTATTATTAAAAATCATAATTAAATAAATGGGATCTCACTCTGTCTCCCAGGCTAGAGTGCAGTGGTGTGATCGTAGCTCACTACAGCCTTGGCCTCTTGGGCTCAAGCAATCCTCCTACCTCAGCCTCCCAAGTAGCTAGGATTACAAATGTGCGCCACCATGACCCACTCCATCCACTGGTTTTTTTTTTTTTTTTTTTTTTTTTTTTTTTTTTTTTGAGACGGAGTCTCGCTGTGCTCCCAGGCTGGAGTGCAGTGGCGCGATCTCGGCTCACTGCAAGCTCCGCCTCCCGGGTTCACGCCATTCTCCCGCCTCAGCCTCCCAAGTAGCTGAGACTACAGGCGCCCGCCACGTCGCCCGGCTAATTTTTTGTATTTTTAGTAGAGACGGGGTTTCACCATGTTAGCCAGGATGGTCTCGATCTCCTGACCTCGTGATCCACCCGCCTCGGCCTCCCAAAGTGCTGGGATTACAGGCTTGAGCCACCGCGCCCGGCCTTATCCACTGGTTTTTAAACCTTTAACATGAGGATTGGGTGTGGGGTGGGAATCTTGTCATCTTCAGGGCTTACATTTAAAGAAGACAGTCTCTCTATGTGACATTAATATCACTCAGATGCTGGAGGAAGATTCTAACCAGGGGCACCTGATTGGTGATTTTTCCAAGGTGAGTTTGGCTACACCCATCCTGTATTTCAGTGAGTCATTTGGATCTGAATCTTCTCTGTTTGCAGAGAATGCCTGGTGTAAATATGCATCCTCACCAAATACTATTTGATAACCTGACAGTACTCTAGTGGTAGATCTAGGCCCTAAGCCTTTCCAGAAAGAAAATATTTATTATTCTTCTGGGAAGATCCAGAACACAGGGGAAAGTATGAGACTTTTTACCTTTTTTCTGTTTAAAAACATATTTTAAAATTATGTAAATAATACTTGGTTGTTACAGAAAAAGTAGAAAATGAAGAAATTTATCCCAAACTTTATTAACCCGGGTAATATTGCTTAGTATATATTCTTTTTTCCCCCCTACTGTCTGTGTAATTGCAGAACATATATATTCTTACAGATTTTTTTTCTGTGTTTTCACAAACACATATACAAATACAGTTTTTGCTTTTCTACAAAAATAGTTTATATTGTTTTGTTATCTGTTGAGTTTTTCCTCTCATTTAATAATTATATCAAGAGCACCTTTTTTCCTATTACTAAGCAGTTATGCTTCATTCTTTCTTTCTTTTAAGATTCAAGGTCTCGCTCTGTTACCCAGGCTGGAGTACATTGGCATGATCATAGCTCACTTCAGCCTCGAGCTCCTGGCCTCAAGAAATTCCCTCTTTCCTTGGCTTCCCAAAGCACTGAAGTTACAGGCATGAGCCACCATGCCCAGCCCATTTCATTTTAATAGCTCCATATTATTTCATTTTTGTTTTGGCTGCTCATAATTTCTTCATAAATCCCTTCTTGCAAGATATTTAGTTTTACAATTTTTTCTTTTGAATGATACCAAGATGAATGTATTTGTAGAGAAATCCAAAACTTCGTACACATCCTTGATTTGTTCTTTAGGATCAGTTCTTAGAAATGGACTTGATGTATTTGCACTTTATAGAGACACTGATTTTTTTGAAGGCCTCTGGGGTTTTAAGGGTCACTTGGAAAGAAGGACAAAATAAGGGTCTTTGATCTCAAACTCGGGTGTGGAATACTCGCTTTTATTTCAGCTCTTGTGTATTTCTAGGTATGTGCACTGCCAACCGTGTTAGGGAAACACCAAGATCTGAAGTATGTCAACCCAGAAACGGTAAGCAGATTTCTGGAGATGGTAACTGGTTACATAAGTTACCATCTGGTCTGTTCTGTCCCTAAAATCCCCATTTCCATTTGTGTTTCTTTCACTGTGTTCACTCACATAGGCTCCTTATTCAACTAAAGCTATATTAAAGGACTCCTTTTTCCCCATTCTTCTCTCTCCTTCCTTTTTAGTTTAAACAAATGATACATAGTTGTTGTAAAAAGGAAAAAGGGAGGGGTCAGGCATGGTGGCTCACGCCTGTAATCCTAGCATTTTGGGAGGCTGAGGCAGGCAGATCTCAGACACTTGAGGCCGGGAGTTGGAGACCACCCTGGCCAACATGGCGAAACCCCATCTTTAATACAAATACAAAAAAATTAGCCAGGCGTCGTAGTGTGTGCCTGTAATCCCAGCTACTTGGGAGGCTGAGGCACAAGAATTACTTGAACCCCTCTTGGGGAGGTTACAGTGAGCAGAGATCATGCCACTGTACTCCAGCCTGGGCGACACAGTGAGACTCTGTCTCAAAAAATAATTATTATTTAAGAAAAAAGGGAGAAAGAAAGGAAAATACAAAGGGCTGGGTGAGGTGGATCACGCCTGTAATCCCAGCACTTTGGAGGCTGAGGCAGTCGTATCACGAGGTCAGGAGATCGAGACCATCCTGGCTAACACAGTGAAATCCCGTCTCTACTAAAAACACACAAAATTAGCTGGGCATGGTGGTGGGCACCTGTAGTCCCAGCTACTCAGGAGGCTGAGGCAGGAGAATGGCGTGAACCTGGGAGGCAGAGCTTGCAGTGAGCTGAGATCACGCTATTGCGCTCCAGCCTGGGCGACAGAGTGAGACTCCATCTCAAAAAAAAAAAAAAAAAGAAAAGAAAGGAAAATACAAAATCACACACAAAAAATGGTCTCAATTAGGGTGACCATGCACCCTCGTTTACACTTTGCAATCCCATTTACATCTGTTAGTGAGGGTAATTATTAATAGTGTTTGCTTTCATTCTCAAAAGTCTCCCAGTTTGTACAAAAATTATTTGGTCACCATACCCACAATCTCATCACCAGAGACAACCACTAGTAATATTTTCCTATGGCCTTCCAGATTTTATTTTATTTTATTTTATTTTGACATGGGGTTTCACTCTTGTTGCCCAGGCTGGAGTGCAATGGCGCAATCTCAGCTTACTGTAACCTCTGCCTCCCAGAGGTGATTCTCCTGCCTCAGCCTCCCAAGTAGCTGAGATTACAGGTGCCCGCCATCACACCTGACTAATTTTTGTATGTTTAGTAGAGACAGGGGGTTTTTTCTATGTTGGTCAGGCTGATTTCAAACTCCTGTCCTCAGGTGATCCACTCTCCTCAGGCTCCCAAAGTGCTGGGATTACAGATGTGAGCAACCGTGCCCAGCCCCAGATTTTATTCTAGCATATGTTTTATAGATATAGGATCATGGGCCGGGCACAGTGGCTCACGCCTGTAATCCCAGCACTTTGGAAGGCCGAGGCAGGTGAATCACCTGAGGTTGGGAGTTCAAGGCTGACCAACATGGAGAAACTCTGTCTCTACTAAAAATATAAAATTAGCTGGGTGTGGTAGTGCATGCCTATAATCCCAGCTACTTGGGAGGCCGAGGCAGGAGAATTGCTTGAACCCAGGAGGCAGAGGTTGTGGTGAGCCGAAATCTCACCATTGCACTCCAGCCTGGGCAACAAGAGCGAAACTCCATCTCAAAAAAAAAAAAAAAGGATCATGATGAACGTATAGTATTGCAATTTGCTTAGTAAGACGTTATAGACATCTTTCTATATCAATAATAAGATATCTATATTATCATTTTAATGGCTATATAATGCTGCTCTATTCTACTGACATGTACAATTTATTTTACCAAACCCCTATTATTGAATATTGAAGTTATTTCTGGTATTTTGATAATATAAAACAATGCTGAGATGAATATAATTGTGCCTACATCTTTGTGTACTTTTCCTGTTTACTTAAGATATTAGAAATTGCTGAGTCAAAGTGTAATTACATTTGTTTGTATATGTATTTACAAAGTTCCCTCCAGAAAGGCTGAACCAATTTACACTCCTACAAGTAGCTTCAGTTTCTTCCTTCCTCTAGGTATCAACCTTTCCCTTCCATATCCTTTCCTGAAAGGCTTACTTTCTTCCTTTTTGATGGCGGGTAGGGAACCATTTTGCATTTCTTCCTGCAATTTCGAGATCTCTAGCTGCTGCCTCTGCCACTGCAGAAGTCCTTGGGTGTCTCCTGAGAGGCTGATTCCAGCCATGCCTGTCCCCAGACGGGTAGCCTGAATATGGATTTCCTTGATATCTTGGCAGTGCCAGCTATTTTGGTTCTCTAAAAGGGCCACTTCCTGTTTCATTCTCTTTTGTGGAGTGGGGCTGAATCATTGCCACATATCAAATATGGGATGACTTTGGAGGCTGGACATACAGTGGACATAACAGGAGTATGCTTGTAAGGAACTGTGTCATTGACCCTTCTCTCACTCAGAGTTGTAGTGAGCAGAATATTCAGTCATTGTTTCTGTCCAGGTGGCTGCCTTACTGTCGGGGAAGTTCCAGGGTCTGATTGAGAAGTTTTATGTCATTGATTGTCGCTATCCATATGAGTACCTGGGAGGACACATCCAGGTGAGATGACATTGTGGCCATTAGTAGGGGAGTACTGGAGATAGCTCTTTATTGAGAAGAGTCTGTGGACAAAGGGGCCTATGAACTCTAGAATCAGGACAAAGATTGCATATTTGAAGCACATCAAGGCTGAGGTCCTCATTGTTTTAATTCTGTATACCTTAAGCAGCTTACTTTCCCTTTCCTTCCTAGATCTATCTCCCTCTTTTCTGTAGGAGCCAAGGGGTCCTACCTAGAAATAAAAACATGAATCCAAGGACTAAAGCACTTTGCAAACACTTAATATTCATGAACATTCCTCGCAGTGATCCCTATACTTCCAGTAGTTCAGTTCTATGAACATTTATTGACCATCTACTACATACCAAGCTCTATGCCAGGCGTTCAGGGTATATACAGAGATATACTTAGACCCCTGCCCTAAAGGTGCTGATAGTCCAGCTTTTCTGGTCCAAATTATCCCAGGTTGGTGTCTCAGTCATTTCTAAGTATTGGCACTGTCTATAAGCCCCTGAGGAAATACTAAAATTCTTTTTCTACAGGGAGCCTTAAACTTGTATAGTCAGGAAGAACTGTTTAGCTTCTTTCTAAAGAAGCCCATTGTCCCTTTGGACACCCAGAAGAGAATAATCATCGTGTTCCACTGTGAATTCTCCTCAGAGAGGGGCCCCCGAATGTGAGTGTCTAAATGGGGTCTGGCGGGTGATGGAAATGGATTTTGAGTTGGACTTCCCACACCAGTTCAGACAGAGACTGACTGGATTCTACAGTTTGAAGAATGTTAGGGAGGTTGAAGGAAGACGTTTCTAAAATTGAAAAGTATGAAACAATAAAGGAAAAGGGACTTGAGAATGAGGCCGCAGTGGAGGAAAGGGGGAAGGGTGGTGCTACTTGGACCTTTTTTTGCAAACACAGTGAGATTGGAAGGTCTTTTTTGAGGTTGGCAATAGTCTATTCCTCTCCTCCCTGCCCAGTGAATAGCCCCTGGGATCCTGACCTTGTTTCTTTCCACCCCACCCATCTCTGGGTTCTCTCTAAAGGTGCCGCTCTCTGCGTGAAGAGGACAGGTCTCTGAACCAGTATCCTGCATTGTACTACCCAGAGCTATATATCCTTAAAGGCGGCTACAGAGACTTCTTTCCAGAATATTTGGTAAAGGGTGGGGCATGCGGGGAGCCAACTTTAGCATGCAACTCCCAGGGCCTGCAAAGCCCTCAGAGAAGAAACTGCTGCTCCTCCTTGGCCACTGCCAGCAGCAGCATCTCTATTATCCTTCGTAGGTAGAGTTCAGGAGTCTAGAGAATCCCTTACTCTGTTCCTTACCTTTCAGGAGCTGTGTGAACCACAGAGCTACTGCCCTATGCATCATCAGGACCACAAGGCTGAGTTGCTGAGGTGTCGAAGCCAGAGCAAAGTGCAGGAAGGGGAGCGGCAGCTGCGGGAGCAGATTGCCCTTCTGGTGAAGGATGTGAGCCCGTGACAACATTCCAACCACTGGCTGCTAACGAGTCACCAAAAGACACTGCAGAAACCCTGAGCAGAAAGAGGCCTTCTGGATGGCCAAACCCAAGATTATTAAAAGATGTCTCTGCAAACCACCAGGCTGCCAACTTGTATACAGGCCTGGGAATGGCTTCGGTTTCAGCAGAGCTGAAAGCTGGTGGCAGAGTCCTGGAGTGGCTCTATAAGGCAGACTTGAGTTGCAGAGAGATTTTTGTTGGTTCAGGGAACTCTGGCATTCCTCTTCCCAACTCCTCGTGTCTTCTCACAGGCCAGCCAACTCTTTCTCTCTGGGCTTCTGGCTATGCAAGAAAGTTGTCTACCCTCTTTCTTTGTATTTTCCTTCTTTGTTTCCCCCTCTATTTTAAAAATGGAAAAATAAACACTACAGAATGAGAGGTGTGATTGTGAGCCTAGCCTGCTCCTAGAAGATCTGTCTACAGAGGAGATCACCAAGTTAGACTACTTCAGACATATTATCTTTATTCTCAGCTGAGGCCAACATGCTTTTCTCTAAACCAGCAATTCTTAGGCCGTGGCTTACATCTGTAATCCTGGCACTTTGGGAAACCGTAGTGGGTGGATCACTTGAGGTCAGGAGTTCGAGGCCAACCTTGCCAACATGGTGAGACCCCATCTCTACTAAAAATACAAAAATTAGCCAGCATGGTGGCATGCTCCTGTAGTCCCAGCTACTCAGGAAACTGACACAGGAGAATCGTTTGAACTCAAGAGGTGAAGGTTGCAATGAGATCGTGCCACTGCACTCCAACCTGGGCAACAGAGAGAGACTCTGTCTCAGAAAACAAAAACAAAACAAAAAACCAGTAATTCTCAAAGTTTGGACCCTAGATCATCAACATCATCTGAACTTGTTTGAAATACAGATGTTCGGCCGGGCGTGGTGGCTCACGCCTGTAATCCCAGCACTTTGGGAGGCTGAGGCGGGTGGATCACGAGGTCAGAAGATCGAGACCATCCTGGCTAACATGGTGAAACCCCATCTCCACTAAAAATACAAAAAAAAAAAAAAAAAATTAGCTGGGCGTGGTGGTGGGCGCCTGTAGTCCCAGCTACTCAGGAGGCTGAGGTGGGAGAATGGCGTGAACCCAGGAGGCGGAGCTTGCAGTGAGCCAAGATCGCGCCACTGCACTCCAGCCTGGCTGACAGAGCAAGATTCTGTCTCTAAAAAAAAAGAAATACAGATGTTCAGGCCTCACCTCAGACCTCTTAAATCAGAACTTCTGAGGTTAGGGCTCAGAAAACTGGGTTTTAAAAATCTCCCTTTTCAGTTGATTCTAATACATGCTAAGGCTTAAGAACCAGTGCTCTGGTAATCCCAGCAGTTTGGGAGGCCAAGGCGGGCAGATCACTTGAGGTCAGAAGTTCGAGACCAGCCTGACAAACATGGTGAAACCCCATCTCTACTAAAAAAAAAATACAAAAATTAGCCAGGCGTGGAGGTACACACCTGTAATCCCAGCTACTAGGGTGGCTGAGGCAGGAGAATTGCTTGAACTCGGGAGGTGGAGATTGCAGTGAGCCAAAATCCACTGCACTCTAGCCTGGGCAACAGAGTAAGACTCCATCTCAAAAAAAGAGAACCGATGCTCTGGAATTAAGGTAAGCCTTTCAAACAGTTTTCTTCAGCAATGTCCTAGGCTTTCCTTTCCTAGATCATTCCATGGCATGAGTTACTAAAAGCACACCACAGACTTAGCAGCATGTGGTATCTAGACATTCTCTAAGGCAAATGACAGATCTCAGTTGGGCTCAAAGGTTCCATCTTGGCGGTGGCTCACACCTGTAATCCCAGAACTTTGGGAGGCTGAGGCTGGCGGAACACCTGAGGTCAGGAGTTCAAGACCACCCTGGCTAACATGGCAAAACCCTGTCTCTACTAAAAATACAAAAATTCGCCAGGTGTGGTGGTGGCTGCCTGTAATCCCAGCTACTCGGGAGACGGAGGCAGGAGAATCACTTGAACTTGGGAGACAGATGTTGCAGTGAACAAGATTGCGCCACTGCACTCCAGCCTCGGTGGCAAAGCGAGACTCTGTCTCAAAGGAAAAAAAAAAAAGTTCTCTATCTATAGCCTCGGGGGTTTTGGCTTTTAAGTCTTTTCTCCACTCCATTTCACATCTCACAAAGACAAGCTTTAGGATTTAGGATGGTTGGAAGTAGAGATTTGTGATATATGAAGACAGGAATAAAACAAAGCAAGATCCGGCCGGGTGCGGTGGCTCACGCCTGTAATCCCTGCACTTTGGGAGGCCGCGGCGGGCGGATCACGAGGTCAGGAGATCGAGACCATCCTGGCTAACACGGTGAAACCCCGTCTCTACTAAAATGCAAAAAAAAAAATTAGCCGGGCGCGGTGGCGAGCGCCTATAGTCCCAGCTATTCAGGAGGCTGAGGCAGGAGAATGGCGCGAACCCGGGAGGCGGAGCTTGCAGTGAGCCGAGATGGCACCACTGCCCTCCAGCCTGGGCAACAGAGTGAAGACTCTGCCTCAAAAAAAAAAAAAAAAAAAAAGCAAGATCCATTAGACTTCAGGAAGATTTTTAAACTGTATTATTCAATATGCCAGGGTTTCCTTTCTTGGAGCTTTTTAATATGAGTAGGACTTTAACTGCAGTAAGGTGTGGCCCTACTTAGTCTTGGGTGGCAGTAGAATTGACTGAACATTGTCGTTCTCTGGTATTAACCTAGTAGGACTGATAGCCCAGGACTGAACAGGACAAAGCCCTCTATAGCCTAGGCTGAGATAGAATAGAGACAAACATACCCTCTTCCCAGGCTCTGGAACAGAGACACTTTTTTAAAGTGAGTGGGAGGGAAGGGGGATTGTAGCCATAGGGCGGCCCAAGCACATGCCTGAGTGGCTGGACTGGCTTTTAATTTTTTTGTTTGGCAAGGTTTGCACATGCTCTTGCCCTAGAGTGTTACATGCATGCTTCACAGCAGAGGGCACTGCTGTATTCTCCAAGCCATCCTGCTGAAGTCTGAGGCTTCCACTCCTAGCTATGGCCTGTCTGTCAAAAAGAAGCTGCCTCTGTGGCCTTCTCCCTAATCCCTTGAACTCAAAGCCCAAAAGGTCTAGGGGAAAGAGAAAAGCTACTGCTACATTAGGTGGAGATGGCCAAAGGAAAGATGCTGCTCCTCCGCCCCACCCACACACTTGCCCCTATAGGAATTCCTAGTAGCCAGAAGAGAAAACTGCTTGAAGCACCTCTTCGAAGTGTGAGGAGAGGTCCTTAACTCACTGCCTACCCTAGTGGGTCATTTCCTGATAATTCTCCCCAGAAGGGTAGAACCAAGTCCCAACATGGATAGAGATTGATGCACATGTGCCCACGTGTCAGTAGTCTTAAGTGGAAATTCTGAGTTGCAAAACAAAAAACTAGGGCTTAATTATCTTCCTTATGGAAAATTGTATTCAAAGTCAACATTTTTTGGTATTTTTTATTTTATTTTATTTTATTTTGTTTTTCTTGAGACGGAGTCTCGCTCTGTCACCAGGCTGGAGTGCAGTGGTGCAATCTCAGCTCACTGCAACCTCCGCCTCCCAGGTTCAAGTGATTCTCCTACCTCAGCCTCCCAAGTAGCTGGGATTACAGGCATGTGCCAGCACGCCTGGCTAATTTTTGTATTTTTAGTAGAGATGAGGTTTCACCATGTTGATCAGGCTGGTCTCAAACTCCTGACCTTGTGATCCACCTGCCTCAGCCTCTCAAAGTGCTGGGATTACAGGCGTGAGCCACTGTGCCTGGCCTAATATAAGCCCACTGCTTTCTTATAATATCATCTCATTGTATAGGGACTATATGATTTGATTCATGTTATTTTTGGGAATAACAATAGTAGCTAACATTTTTCAGGTGCTTACTGCATACAAGACTATCTCTAAACTCATATATATATGTATGAGTATATATATGTATGAGTGTGTGTATATATATATACACACACATACACTAATTTTCACAACAAGTCTGTGAGACAGGTATTCATTATTATGTGCATTTCTTTATGAAGATAAATAAATTGAGGAACAGAGGGATTAACTCTTTTTTATTTTATTTTATTTTATTTTTTGAGACAGAGTCTCACTTGTTGCCATGGCTGGAGTGCAGTGGTACGATCTCAGCTCACTGCAACTTCCACCTCCCAGGCTCAAACAATCCTCTCACCTCAGCTTCCCGAGTAGCTGGGACTACAGGCATCTGCCACCACACCTGGATAATTTTTGTATTTTTTTTCTAATTTTAATTTTTGTTTTGTTTTGGGTTTTTTTTTTTTTTGAGACAGAGTCTTGCTCTGTTACCAGCCTGGAGTGTAGTGGCACTATCTAGGCTCACTGCAACCTCTGCCTCCCAGGTTCAAGCAATTCTCCTGCTTCAGCCTCCTGAGTAGCTGGGACTACAGGCGTGTGCCACCACGCCCAGCCAATTTTTTGTATCTTTAGTAGAAGACGGGGTTTCACCATGTTGGCCAGGCTGGTCTCAAACTCCTAACCTTGTGATCCATCCACCTCGGCCTCCCAAAGTGCTGGGATTGCAGGCCTGAGCCACTGTGCCCAGCTCTCTCCCTTCTAACTTTCATGGAGGCAATCTGAGCTCTAGTCTTCAACTAGAGCCTCCCAAAGTGCTGAGATTACAGGCATGAGCCACTGCACCCGGCCAAGTAACTTGTTTAAGATCACAAAGCTAATTAATGGTGGAGTAGGGATTTGACACAGGACGGTATTGCTCCAGAGCCTGTCCACTTCATGGACTTTGCTGTTACCAAACATTCATCAAAGAACAGTATGTCTGGCCAGGCGCAGTGACTCACGTCTGTAATCCTAGCACTTTAAGAGGCCAAAGTGGGAGGATCCCTTGAGACCAGGAGTTTAAGACCAGCCTGGGCAACATAGCAAGACCCCATCTCTATAGAATAAAAATCAACTTAGCTGGGCATGGTAGCGCACACTTGTAGCCATAGCTACTGGGGAGGGTCAGGCAGGAGGATGAATTCAGCCCAGGAGGTCAAGGTTGAATTGAGCTATGATCCCTCCACTGTACTCTAGCCTGGATGACAGCAAGACCCTGTCTAAAAGAAAAGAAAACAAAACAAAACAAAAACCAGTGTGCCTTTCCAGAGTTGGCACTGTAGTGGGTGTTAAATCTATAAAAGCCTCAGTGGTAAGCTCTTGAGAATTTAGGGTCATAAGGGTTGCTTTGGCTTAAGAGATAAGGATAAGAGCAGGCACTAAAACTCTAGCCCAGAGACCTCAATACGAGGCTATGTAGGGAGTGTGCTCAGCATTGGTGTCCTTGCACTGGTATTTATTCATCAGGAGGTCAAGTGATATTGAACAGAAGTCTTTTGAGCTAAAAACTTCTCGAGACTGGGCACTGTGGCTCATGCCTGTAATCCCACTTTGAGAGCCTGAGGAGGGGCGGATCACCTGAGGTCAAGAGTTTGAGAGGAGCCTGGCCAATGTGGTGAAACCTGGTCTCTACTAAAAATACAAACATTAGGCCAGGTGCGATGGTTCACACCTGTAATCCCAGCACTCTGGGAGGCCAAGGCGGGTGGATCACAAGGTCAGGAGATCGAGACCATCCTGGCCACCATGATGAAACCCCGTCTCTACTAAAAATATCCAGCTACTCGGGAGGCTGAGGAAGGAGAATTGCTTGAACCCAGGAAGTGGAGGTTGCAGTGAGCTAAGATCGGGCCACCGCACTCCAACCTGGTGACGAAGCGAGAGTCTGTCTCAAAAACAAAAAACAAAATGAAAAAACAAACATTAGCCAGGAGTGGTGGCAGGCACCTGTAATTCCAGCTACCAGGAGGCTCAGGCAGGAGAATCGCTTGAACCCGGGAGGTGGAGGTTGCAGTGAGCTAAGATCACACCATTGCACTCCAGCCTGGGTGATAACAGCGAGACTCTGTATCAAAAACAAACAAACAAAAAACCTGCTTCTTAGGCTGGGTGCGGTGGCTTAAGCCTATAATCCCAGTACTTTGGGAGGCCGAGGTGGGAGGATTGCTTGAGTCCAGGAATTCGAGACCAGCCTGGGCAATATAGTGAGACCTCTGTCTCTACAGAAAGTTTAAGAATTAGCCAGGTGCAGTGGTGTATGTCTGTAGTCCCAGCTACTTAGGAGGCTGAGGTGGGAGGATTGCTTGAACCCGGGAGGTGGAGGTTGCAGTGAGCTGAGATTGCACCACTGCACTCCAACCTGAGTGACAGAGGGAGACCCTGTCTCAAAAAATATACATTAAAAAAAACTTTTTTGAAACTGCTCTTTGTCAATCTCAGCCCAGGACCTGGGTGACCTCTGCCATAGAGAAGGGAATGTATTAGGCCATTCTTCCATTGCTATAAAGAAATACCCTGTAGGCCAGGCGCGGTGGCTCACACCTATAATCCCAGCACTTTGGGAAGCCGAGGCGGGCGGATCACAAGGTCAGGAGATCGAGACCACGGTGAAACCCCATCGCTAAAAATACAAAAAATTAGCCGGGCGCGGTAGCGGGTGCCTGTAGTCCCAGCTACTCAGGAGGCTGAGGCAGGAGAATGGCGTGAACCCGGAAGGCGGAGCTTGCAGTGAGCGGAGATTGCGCCACTGCACTCCAGCCTGGGCAACAGAGCGAGACTCCCTCTCAAAAAAAACAAAAACAAAAAAAGAAATACCCTGTAATCCTAACACTGGGAGACCGAGGCTGGAGGATCACTTGAGCCTAGGAGTTCAAGACCATCTGGGCAACATGGTGGAACCCTGTCTCTATGAATAATTTTTTTTTTTTTTAAGATGGAGTTTCGCTCGGCACAGTGGCTAACACCTGTAATCCCAGCACTTTGGGAGGCCGAGGCAGGCAGATCACCTGAAGTCAGGAGTTCGAGACCAGCCTGACCAACACGATGAAACCCCGTCTCTACTAAAAACACAAAAATTAGCCGGACAAATTTTTTTTTGGTTTTTTGGCATTTTTAGTAGAGACGGGGTTTCACTGTGTTAGCCAGGATGGTCTCGATCTCCTGATCTCATGATCTGCCCATCTCGGCCTCCCGAAGTGCTGGGATTACAAGCGTGAGCCACCATGCCTGGGCTTTTTTTTTTTTTTTTTTTTTTGAGACAGGGTCTCACTCTGTCACCCAGGCTATAGTGCGGTGGCATGATCTTGGCTCACTGCAGCCTCTGCCTTAGCCTCCCAAGTAGCTGGGACTACAGGCCCATACCACCATGCCTGACTGACCACCATGCTTGCCTGGGAGACTGAGCAATAATATAAAGAAAAGAAGTTTAATTAGCTCATGGTTCTGCAGGCTTTATGGGAAGCATGGTGTTGGCATCTGCTCAACTCCTGAGTAGGCCTCCAGAAGCTTACAATCATGTCAGAAGGTAAAGGAGAAGCAGGCATGTCACACATCCAGAGCAGGAGCAAGAGAGGGAGGGAGTGACGGGAGGAGGTGCCACATACTTTTAATAACTGGATCACTTGTGAACTCAGTGACAGCTCACTTATCCCCAAGAGGATGGCCCAAGCCATTCATGAAGGATCCGCCCACATGGTCCAGACACCTCCCACCAGGCCCCACCTCCAACATCAGGGATTACATTTCATCATGAGATTTGGACGGGGACAAATATCCAAACTGTATTAAGGAGGAATATTTCCTTTTCTTTATCAGGAGTATAAAGTAGGAGGCATGGGGAATTCTCTCCCTGTTCTATTCAGGCATAGGTTAAGGAAACACCAATTCCTTTAAACATATGCATCTGGAGTTGTCAGTTCTGAGTATCACAGTTATTAAAATATGACACAGTCCTTGCCCTCAAGAAATTGACAAGGTAGAAAAGTAGAAAATGGTTCTTTTTGTTTCCATCCCGACAAGCATTCTGCTCTAGTAGTGTATACTCAGCAAAAGGACCAAAAAGTGCCACTTCCAGCTCCAAATCAGCAGGTCAGGTGGTGGGGTCTGGCCAAGTTCACACACAGAATAATTAACTCCTGCATGCTACCTGGGATGACATTTATTCAGTGCTTGCTATATGCCAGGTATAATGCTACACCTTTTTTTTTTTTTTTTTTTTTGAGTCGGAGTCTCGCTCTGCTGCCCAGGCTGGAGTGCAATCTCGGCTCACTGCAATCTCTACCTCCTGGGTTCAAGCAATTCTCCTGCCCCACCGAGCCTCCAGAGTAGCTGGCAATACAGGCATGTGCCACCATGCCCGGCTAATCTTTGTATTTTTAGTAGAGATGGGGTTTCATCATATTGGCCAGGCTGATCTCGAACTCCTGACCTAGTGATCCACCCACCTTGGCCTCCCAAAGTGCTGGGATTACAGGCGTGAGCCACCGTGCCTGGCCTACACCTTCATTTAAATACTATACTCATTTAATCCTCACAACTGTTATGTGAAATAGATACTATTATCCTTAATTTTACAGGTGAAGAAATGGAAGCACAGAAAAATTAAGTGACTTGCCCAAGGTCACCCAGCTAGTGTCAGCATTTGAATCTAGGCAGTCTGTAAAGCTTGTGGTCTTAACTCTTTATTATACTGCTAACATCCCGGATTAGGATAGCAGAAAGAATTAAAGCTCAATGGAGAAAGAGAGGACTTGACAGAAGGTAGAATCCATGTAATCTGTCCATAAGAGGAGAAAATTGAGATTACAAGTGAAAGTGGAATAAGATACAGGGTCTTTGGGCATTTGAGGTGCAATCAGTGGATTGTAACGCCCTCCCTGAGCAGGATTTGTGTCTTAATCATTTTGCACCTAGCATAAAGCTGGACTCGTAATCAGTCTCAAAAGACATTATTGAATTGAATGATGGCTGAGTAACATCATCTTTGTAGAAAGGACTGGCTCATTTGTCATTGTCCCCAAGGGGCAATGGTGCTTATCTAGCAGGTGTTGGCAGTCACAGAGGACATGGTTGGTGGAGAGGGTGTGCTGGAGGGTTGTCAATATTAGTCTTGGAGTCATATTTATTTGCAGAGGCTTCTCCAATCCTCATTAAAGGCCCAGTGATGTCAGGCTCTCCACCCCTGTACCCAGACAGAAATATGCACCAGGCACTTCATTTTCTCTCATGAAAAGGCTGGCCTGTTACAGGTGGGATTGTTCATTGCTCCCAGCCCATCAGCTTGACACTGTATTCTTGGTCTATTCTGTGGGGACAGCCCTGGAATAGACACTGAGTATCCATCAGAGTAGGCACCCTGAGCAAACTTCCTTTCCCAAACTCTCTTCCTGCCCCAAACTTGATTTGGTTTGGTGGCTGGAGGAGAGGGAGGGCAGAGGAGACACCCCTTGACCACCTCACATCTTTGTTGGTTCATGGGTCTCAGCCCTTTCCTATCATCCCAACCAGCCTGAAATTGTTACTTTCTGCTTTATAAATTCCTTTTTTAAAGTATTGTCAGTTAAAAAAAAACAAAACAAAACAGAAAACAATTGTCTGCCTGTAAGAACAGGTGTGAGAGAAAATTAGGTGCCTGGAGCTTATTTCTCTCTGGTGGTGAGGTGGAGGACCTGACATCATGGGGCCTTTAATGGTAGCCCCCCAGCTTCACATTCCCTAACCTTTCTGGAGAGGAGGGCTTGGGAAAGGCACATGGAGGTAGGGTGGAGCTGGGGGAAAACAGGCCTTGTACAAAAGCTGAGTAGCCAGATGTTCACTTTACAGCTCTTCTATAAAACTGGCAGGGCAGATATAGATTAAAACGAAGGACAAACTCCATTTAAAGTGCATTACAGCTCAGGAACCAGCACCCCCTGGGCAGGAGAAGGGAGGGAAGGGCACAGAGGCCACATCAGTCTCCTTCCTTATCTAGGGCCACATGTCTCTCTCCTAGCTTTGCCAAGGGTGATTTACACCCCCAGCTGGAATGACTCTCTTTCTGGGCTGATTACATCGGCAAATGCCCCCCAGAGGCCACAGCAGGATGGCCATATTCAGAAGCAGCAGCCAATAAATCTCAGAGGTTTATATTGCAATTCTCAGTACTCCCCGCTGGCCCTCTGCCAGGCTGGCTGTGGAAGTAAGGAGGGGGTCAAGTTAGAGGGTTAGGGGATGAAACCCTCCACTTCCTTTCATCACCCTCTTCTCCTTCTCTCTTTCTATGCACTGCTCATTCTTCCAAGCCATTCTGCTTCTGGCTTTATCCTGGGATCTTGTGGGATCCTGGGATCTTATTGACCTAGGCCCAATAAATACCCTTATCCTTATGAGTAGACGTCCTGTGTTCTGGGCACAGATGTGTTTCTATCTAGTTGTTTAATCCTGATAGAGCAGCTTGCTCTCTGAAACTGTCATCATGTGAAAAGGATGGGTTCCTAATTGGTCTCTCCAGGCACCTTCCTTAGTGAGCTTTGGTCCAAGGAAATCTCTGCTATTTAGTGGAGGGTTTAATCTTTGCATCTTCCCTCATGACACCATCGGGGCTGAATTTTGGAATCTAATGCCCCAGGTGTGCTCCCCCGGCAAAGCCATTCCACCTGTCTGTGACCCATCTTTGCAGAATCTTGAGCTTAATAGCCCCCAGTCTTACCCCAGAAGACACTTAGGAGGGGAAAAACGAGATCATAGATGTGCCAATTCTAAGAAAAACAAATACTAGAAATGCAAGTGCCCTTGTGTTGGCTTGTTCAAGTTTTGTTACAAAATCTCTTTTGTGGTAGTGTCTGTTCTGTGATGTGTGGGTGAGTGGAATCCGGAAAGTGAGAAAGGGTGCTTTTTTTGGAGAAATATTTGGTTCCCCTAGATGGCGAGTTTCCAGCGGCAGCTTCCACAGTGTCTTGCTAGGCGAAGTTGGCAGACGGCAGGTGGGCCGCCTCGGAAGAGCAACCTCTTCCGCGCCAGCCCGGCGGCTCCCGGGGCGCCGGCCCTCCCTCGCCCCCACCCGCTTCGTCCCTCGGTCTAGCGCTGGAGGGGCGTGGTGCGGTCGCGCGCTTCGGAGTTGGAGGGCGGCGCCCAGGACCCTGGTGGGAAAGTGTGTGCGTCGCGCGGGAGGGCGGGAGTGGGAGGTGCCGGCCGGGGGAGCCCCGCTCACAGAGCTCCAGCGGAGGAGCGAGGGGAGCGCGGAGCCCGGCGCCCACAGCTCGCCATGGTGCGCCCCCCGAGCCCGCGACCGCTGCCTCCCGTAGTCCTGATGTTGCTGTTGCTGCTGCTGCTGCTGCCGCCGTCGCCGCTGCCTCTCGCAGCCGGTGAGTGTCGGAGCGCGCACCGGCCGGGGGTGCAGGGGGAGGGGGAGGTGAGGTGTAGGCGAAGCCCGGGGCACCTGCCCGGAGAGGGCGCAGCAGCCTCCCGGTGCACCCGAGCCGAGCCAGGGGAACTGGAGCAGGAAGCGCAGGGTGCCTGCAAGGGGCTGAGGTCACACCTAACACAGTGTGCGAACTGAGGTAGACTGAGTGCCAGCAATGGCCTGGTCACCCAAGCATCTCCTCCTCGCCCCTTTCCCCCCGCCCGCCTATTCCCTCTTTTGAAGTAGGTCTACACAGTCACAGAACAACCCACAGCCAGGTCATTACCAAGACAGCGTCTCTAGGAGGCAGGGAGAATCAGAAACAGTGTCATTTGCTCCACGTGGACTTTAACTCTTCCATCTGCTTTAAGGACTGAGGAAGAAACTAGGTACAGGTGAGGAAAAAGAAGTTTGTTAGAACTGACTTGTTTGATGACCTTCTATAATAGCAGGGCTCAGAAGCCGTCTAGCACAGTGACTTGCCCCTTGGATAATAAATAATCCACAATAGATGTTTTGTAGATGTAGTTCAAGGCCTGGTCTTAGAAACAGGCCACTCCCCCAAGGAAGAACAGTGTGGGATCCGAGATCCCTGGAAGGCTCATGGTCTTCGTGAGTGGTATGGGTGTGTGGAATCTTATTAAGAGACTTAATGAAGGGACTCCTAAGACAGAGAGACCACCACACTGCCCTGAGACCTCAGTCCACAAGGCAGTGCTGTAGAAATGCTGCCTTGAGAGAGATATGGAGGGAAGGAGGGAAAACCCTGGTCTGTCCACCTGCCAACATCAGTAAGTCAGGGCAGCAAGACATCACCAGTCTGATTTGACTGCCTAGGAAATTTCACTAATCCTAAAGGTTATGGCTGCATGTCAGGATCAGGGGAAAACATTAAACACCTTTCTCATTAAATGATCCAGTGTTGGTGACAGATCTATTTTCCACAGTAATACTTGACAGCAATGACTTCTGGTTAAGTGGCCTCATTGAAAATCCATAAAACAGTCATCTAGGAGGTGCCATGTAGAGCCAAGTGCTCTTCAAGAGCACAGACCAACAGAGGGCTTTGGGGGTGGAAAATACCACTGCTCAGGGCCTGCTAAAAGCCAAGCATATAGGAGACCTCCGATTCGTAGGGAAGTGGTGTCATGTACTGAAAATCCTTCTGAAGTAGAGAGGAGGCTAGAGTCCCGGGTTCTAGCCTTGATTCAGTCTTGACTTGCTACATCCCCTGGTGCACATTACTTTTCTTTGTTCACCAATCTATAAAATGGGTACCTGGGCTGTGGGCCTCATTGATGAGAAACAAATGAGGATCTTGTGCCCTAAGGCATAGCCTGATCTGACCCCTTCTGTAGCTACTCATTCTCTGATGAGCCAAGAAGCAGAAAACAAAGTTACAAAACCAGGTTGCTAACAAATCAGTATGAAATAGACGTGGCAGTGGCTGCATAAATGAGGAGGTGGGGCAAGTAATGGAGAGTGGTATGGACTATAACAAGCTGGAAAAGGTATGACTTGTCAGAAGGGGGCAGTCATTACTCAACTCCACCTGTTACATGTGGGCCCAAGTGTTTCCATTTTTCAAGACAAATTGGAAATTAATAGTTTTATTTGAAATCTGATTTTTTTTTTTTTTTTTTTGAGACAGGGTATCAATCTGTCACCTAGGCTGGAGTTCAGTGGTGTGATTCCAGTTCACTGCAGCCTCGACCTCCCATACTCAAGCCATCCTTCTGCCTCAGCCTCCCCAGTAGCTGGTCTGAAGGAGAGTGCCACCACACCTGGTTAATTTTTGTATTTTTTGTAGAGACTGGTTTTTGCCATCTCTGATGCCCAGGCTGATCTTGAATACTGGGCTCAAACAATCTGCTCACCTTGGCCTCCCAAAGTGCTGAAATTATAGCTGTGCGTCACCGCACCCAGCCTAAAATCTGATTTTTAAATGTTGGCCACTAATTACAACTTTAAGAAAATACTGGCCCGGCGCGGTGGCTCACACCTATAATCCCAGCACTTTGGGAGGCCGAGATGGGCAGATCACGAGGTCAGGAGATTGAGACCATCCTGGCTAACACAGTGAAATCCTGTCTCTACTAAAAAATAGAAAAAATTAGCCGGGCGTGGTGGTGGGTGCCTGTAGTCCCAGCTACTCAGGAGGCTGAGGCAGAGCTTGCAGGCAGCCGAGATAGCGCCACTGCACTCCAGCCTGGGCGACAGAGCGAGACTCCATCTCAAAAAAAAAAGAAAAAAAAAGGCCGGGCGCGGTGGCTCAAGCCTGTAATCCCAGCACTTTGGGAGGCCGAGGCGGGCGGATCACGAGGTCAGGAGATCGAGACCATCCTGGCTAACATGGTGAAACCCCGTCTCTACTAAAAATACAAAAAACTAGCCGGGCGTGGTGGCGGGCGCCTGTAGTCCCAGCTACTCGGAGGCTGAGGCAGGAGAATGGCCTGAACCTGGGAGGCGGAGCTTGCAGTGAGCCGAGATCGCACCACTGCACTCCAGCCTGGGTGACACAGCGCGAGACTCCGTCTCAAA